>NW_017197849.1:0-7909 GCF_001704415.2 Capra hircus
ACTGACTCCCCTGGGGAGACTCCAGAAGTACCCCAAGATCCATGTCAGCACTGGAGAGGTATCCTCATTTTGTGACACTGACTCACACAAGGTCTTAGGCCCAGGCATCGACGGTAGAGGAATCCCCAGAGGCCCCTGAGCAACTCGCATGGTGACTGGCCTTTCCTGAGGCCACCAGAGCGGGTCCCTGAGGTCCCCGTTGTAAGTCGAGAGCACCTGCCCCAACTCGAGAAAATCCAGGAGGTTCTCCCCTACAGGCGAGATGATGCCCATTTCCACTGAGGCGTCTCGATGCTGATCACACCTAACCTCTGGAACTTCCAAAGGGTCCTTCACACCCTTGCTGTAACTCAAGAAGATCCCCGACATACCCGTCTCCACTCGAGAGGAAACACGAGAGTCCCGCCCACATCCAGAGGAGCGCCGTTTTCGCCTCCTAGCTCGAGAGGAGGGATCCTTTCCTGCGTGGTCTGGAAAGAATTCCCGGCGTTTCCGTCGAATCTCAGGAGGAGGCACTCTCCACAGGAAAGACGAGAGGAACTCCAGCGTCGTGCCACCATTCCAGAGTCCCCAGATGTCTCAGTCCATTCCAGGGAAACCTGTTTTCCCTTCACTGCCTCGGACTTTCAAGCCGAGGATCGAGTCACACACACGGTGGCACGTGGGACAGGCCCTGTGGAAAAGCCTCGTGGAAAAGCCCCTCAGAAAGCCTCGAGGGAAAGCCACAGATCCCTTGATCCACGCGAAGGGAAACATGACACTGCTGCTACAGCTCGGGAGGAAAGCGCACGTGCAAGGCCCCACACGAGATGAGGACTGACTCCCCTGTGGGAGACTCCAGAAGTACCCAAGATCCATGTCAGCACTGGAGAGGAATGCTCAGGTTCCGGCAGTGACTCCACACAAGATCTTAGGCCCCGGCATCGAAGGAGAGGAATCCTGAGAGGCCCCCGAGCAACTCGCATGGGGACTTGCCTTTCCTGAGGCCACCTGAGCGGCTCCCTGAGGTTCCCAAAGTAAGTCGAGAGCACCTGCCGAAACTCGAGAAAATCCAGGAGGTTCTCCCTCCAGGCGAGATGAGGCTCATTTCCCCAGAGGCGTCTCGAGGCTAATCACATCTAATATCTGGAACTTCCAAAGGGTCCTTCACACCCTTGCTGCAACTCAAGAAGTTCCCCGACATACCCGTCTCCACTCGAGAAGAAGCACGAAAGTTCCGCCCACATCCAGAATAGCCCCGTGTCCGCCTCCTGGCTCCAGAGGAGGGATCCTTTCCCTGCGTGGTCGGGATAGAATTCCCGGCGTTCCCGTCGCATCTCAAGAGGAGGCGCTCTCCACAGGAAAGGCGAGAGGAACCCCAGGGTCGTGGCCACCATTCCCAGAGTCCCCCATATGTCTCAGTACCATTCCAGGGAAACCTGTTTTCCCTGCACTGCCTCGACTTTCAAGCCGAGGAACGACTCACACCACGGTGGCACGTGGGACAGCCCTGTGGGAAAGCCTCGTGGGAAAGCCTCGTGGGAAAGCCTCGAGGGAAAGCCCCTGATCCCTTGATCCACGCGAAGAGAAGCGTGACACTGCTGCTAAGCTCGGGAGGAAAGCGCACGTGCATGCGCCCACTCCAGACGAGGACTGACTCCACTGGGGAGACTTCAGAAGTACCCCAAGATCCATGTCAGCACTGGAGAGGAATGCTCAGGTTCCGGCACCGACTCTACACAAGATCTTAGGCCCCGGCATAAGACGGGAGAGGAATCCCGAGAGGCACCCGAGCAACTCGCATGGGGACTGGCCTTTCCTGAGGCCACCAGAGCGGGTCCCTGAGGTCCCCGTCGTAAGTCGAGAGCACCTGCCGCAACTCGAGAAAATCCAGGAGTTTCTCACCTCCAGGCGAGATGAGGCCCATTTCCGCTGAGGCGTCTCGAGGCTAATCACACCTAACCTCTGGAACTTCCAAAGGGTCCTTCACACCCTTGCTGCAACTCAAGAAGTTCCCCGACATACCCGTCTCCACTCGAGAGGAAGCACGAGAGTCCCGCCCACATCCAGAGGAGCCCCGTTTCCGCCTCCTAGCTTGAGAGGAGGGATCCTTTCCCTGCGTGGTCGGGAAAGAATTCCCGGCGTTCCCTTCGCATCTCAAGAGGAGGCACTCTCCACAGGAAAGGCGAGAGGAACTCTAGGGTCGTGCCACCATTCCAGAGACAACCAGATATCTCCGAACCTTCCAGGGAAACCTGTTTTCCCTGCACTGCCACGACTTTCAAGCCGAGGATCGACTCACACCACGGTGGCACGTGGGACAGCCCTGTGGGAAAGCCTCGTGGGAAAGCCTCTTGGGAAAGCCTCGTGGGGAAAGCTTCGAGGGAAAGCCAAAGATCCCTTGATCCAAGCGAAGGGAATCGTGACACTGCTGCTACAGCTCGGGAGGAAAGCGCACATGCATGCCCCGACTCGAGACGTGGACTGACTCCCCTGGGGAGACTCCAGAAGTACCGCAAGATCCATGACCGCACTGGAGAGGAATCCTCAGGTTCCGGCACCGACCCCACATAAGGACTTAGGCCCCGGCATCGACAGGAGAGGAATCCGTGAGTCCCCCGAGCAACTCACAAGGGACTGGCCCTTTCTTGGAAGCCACAAGAGCGGGTCACTGAGGTCCCCGTCGTAAGTCGAGAGGACCTGCCGCAACTCGGTAAAATCCAGGAGGTTCTCCCCTGCAGGCGAGATGAGGCCCGTTTCCACTTGAGGTGTCTCGAGGCTAATCACACTTGACCTCTGGAACTTCCAAAGAGTCTTTCACAGCCATGCTGCATCTCAAGAAGTTCCCCGACATACCCGTCTCCACTCAAGAGGAAGCACGAGGGTTACGGCCACATCCAGAGGAGCTCCGTTTCCGGCTCGTAGTTCGAGAGGACGGATCCTTTCCCTGCTTGGTCTGGAAAGAATTCCCGGCATTCCCATCGCATCTCAAGAGGAGGCGCTCTCCAAAGGAAAGGGGAGAGGAACTGCAGGGTCGTGCCACCATTCCAGAGTCCCCCAGATGTCTCAATCCATTCCAGAGGAAACATGTTTTCCCCTGCACTGCCTCGACTTTCAAGCAAAGGATCGACTCACACCACGGTGGCACGTGGGTCAGCCCTGTGGGAAAGCCTCGTGGGAATGCCTCGTGGGAAAGCCTCGAGGGAAAGCCACAGATCCCTTGATCCACGCAAAGGAAGCGTGACACTGCTGCTACAGCTCGAGAGGAAAGCGCACGTGCATGCCCCCACTCGAGTTGAGGACTGACTCCACCTGGGGAGACTCCAGAAGTACCCCAAATCCAGGTCAGCACTGGAGAGAAATCCTCAGGTTCCGGCAGTGACTCCACACAAGGATATAGGCCCCGGCATCTACGGGAGTGGAATCCCGAGAGGTCCCCGAGCAACTCGCATGGGGACTGGCCTTTCCTGAATCCACCAGAGCGGGTCGCTGAGGTCCCCATCGTAAGTCGAGAGCACCTGCCGCAACTCGAGAAAATCCAGGAGGTTCTCCCCTCCAGGCGAGATGAGGCCCATTTCCGCTGAGGCGTCTCGAGGCTAATCACACCTAACCTCTGGAACTAACAAAGGGTCCTTCACACCCTTGTTGCAACTCAAGAAGTTGCCCCGGACATACCCATCTCCACTCGAGAGGAATCAGGAGAGTCCCTCCCTCATCCTAGGAGCCCCGTTTCCGCCTCCTAGCTCGAGAGCAAGGGATCCTTTCCCTGCGTGGTCTGAAAAGAATTCCCGGCGTTCCCGTCGCATGTCAAGGGGAGGGGCTCTCCACAGGAAGGGCGAGATGTACTCCAGGGTCGTGCCACCATTCCCAGAGTCCCCCAGATGTCTCAGTCCATTTAGGGAAACCTGTTTTCCCTGCACTGCCTCGACTTTCAAGCGAGGATCGACTCAAACCACGGTGGCACGTGGGACAGCCCTGTGGGAAAGCCTCGTGGAAAGCCTCGTGGGAAAGCCTCGAGGGAAAGCCACAGATCCCTTGATCCACAGCGAAGGAAAGCGCGACACTGCTGCTACAGATCGGGAGGAAAGCGCACGTGCATGCCCCACTCGAGACGAGGACTGACTCCACTGGGGAGACTCCAGAAGTACTCAAAGATCCAAGTCAGCACTCGAGAGGAATCCTCAGGTTCCGGCACCGACTCCACAGATGGTCTTAGGCCCCGGCATCTACGGAGAGGAATCCCGAAGTCCCAAGAGCAACTCTCATGGGGACTGGCCTTTCATGAGGCCACCAGAACAGGTCCCTGATGTCCCCGTCGTAAGTCTAGAGCACCTGCTGCAACTCGAGAAAATACAGGAGGTTCTCCCCTCCAGGCGAAATGAGGCCCATTTCCACTGAGGCATCTCGAAGCTAATCACACCTAACCTCTGGAACTTCCAATGGGTCCTTCACACCCTTGCTGCAACTCAAGAAGTTCCCCGACATACCCGTCTCCACTCGAGAGGAAGCACGAGAGTCCCGCCCACAACCAGAGGAGCCGAGTTTCCACCTCCTAGCCCAGAGAGGAGGATCCTTTCCCTGCGTGGTCGGGAAAGAATTCCCGGTGTTCCCGGTCGCATCTCAAGAGGAGGCGCTCTCCACAGGAAAGGCGAGAGGAACTCCAGGGTCGTGCCACCATTCCCAGAGTCCCCCGGATGTCTCAGTCCATTCCAGGGAAACCTGTTTCCCTGCACTGCCTCGACTTTCAAGCCGAGGATCGACTCACACCACGGTGGCACGTGGAACAGCCCTGTGGGAAAGCCTCGTGGGAAAGCCTCTGGGAAAGCCTCGAGGGAAAGACACAATACCATTGATCCTCGGGAAGGAAGCCTGACACTGCTGCTACAGCTCGGGAGGAAATCGCACGTGCATGCCCCCTCTCGAGACGAGGACTGACTCCCCTGGGATACTCCACAAGTACCCCAAGATCCATGTCGGCACTGAGAGGAATCCTCAGGTTCTGGCACTGAGTCCACACAAGGTCTTAACCCGCATCGACGAGAGAGGAATCGCGAGAGGCCCCCAAGAACTTGCATGGGGACTGGCCTTTCCTGAGGCTACCAGAGCGGGTCCCTGAGGCCCTCGTCGTAAGTCGAGAGCACCTGCCGCAACTCGAGAAAATCCAGGAGGTTCTCCCCTCCAGGCGAGATGAGGCCCGTTTCCGCTGAGGCGTCTCGAGGCTAATCACACCTAACCTCTGGAACTTCCAAAGGGTCCTTCACACCCTTGCTGCAACTCAAGAAGTTCCCCGACATACCCGTCTCCACTCGAGAGGAAGCACGAGAGTCCTCCCCCATCCAGAGGAGCCGTGATTCCGCCTCATAGCTCGAGAGGATTGATCCTTTCCCTGCGTGGTCGGGAAAGAATTCCCGGCGTTCCCAACGCATCTCAAGAGGAGGCGCTCTCCACAGGAAAAGCGAGAGGAACTCCAGGGTCGTGCCACCATTCCCAGAGTCCCCAGATGTCTCAGTCCATTCAAGGGAAACCGGTATTTCCCTGAACTGCCTCGACTTTCAAGCCGAGGATTGACTCACACCACAGTGGCACGTGGGACAGCCCTGTGGAAAGTCTTGTGGAAAGCCGTGAGGGAAAGCCACAGATCCCTTGATCCACGCGAAGAGAAGCGTGACACTGCTGCTACAGCTCGGAGGAAATCGCACGTGCATGGCCCCACTCGAGATGAGGACTGACTCCCTGAGGAGACTAGAGAAGTACCCAAGATCCATGTCAGCACTGGAGAGGAATGCTCAGGTTCCGGCACCAACTAGACACAAGGTCTTAGACTCCGGAATTTACGGGAGAGGAATCCGAGAGGCCCCGAGCAACTCGCATGGGGACTGGCCTTTCCTGAGGCCCACGACAGCGGGTCCTGAGGTCCCCATCGTAAGTCGAGAGCACCTCCCGCAACTCGAGAAAATCCACGAGGTTCTCCCCTCCAGGCGAGATGAGGCCCATTTCCGCTGAGGCATCTCGAGCTAATCACACCTAACCTCTGGAACTTCCTCAGGGTCCTTCACACCCTTGCTGCAACTCAAGAAGTTCCCGACATACCCGTCTCCACTCGAGAGGAAGCACGAGAGTCCGCCCCAAAACATAGGAGCCCCTTTTCGCGCCTCCTAGCTCGTGAGGAGGGATCCTTTCCCTTCGTGCTCGGGGAAAAGAATTCCTGGCATTCCCGTCGCATTCTACACACGCATTTGCCGCCATCACGCCAAACCCTCCAAACTTTTAGCACATTGCGAGGCAGGCGCTCTCTACACCTTTGTGGATGCTCATCCCACAGGAATAGGGAGGCAACTCCCACTGGCCAGGGTCGTGCGTGCCTACAGAAACAGCCCTCACCTCTTGCCATTCCACCGGATACGATTCACAATGCGTAAGACATTCGAAATGGTTCATCGTCAGCAGGGCGCCCAGGGTCGCAGTGCACAATGCCAAGGAATTACCCATTTTACCTTGGCAATTGGTCAGCTGAATCTGATTATATAATCTTCATTATAACGCTTGTCAGTCAACGCGGACACCTCGCCAAACACCTGTGTGGGGCCGTCGATGGTTTTTCCCAATAAAGGCCAGGATATTACGCCACACCTAGCCTGAGCGACTAGAAACGATGCCTTCCCCCCCACGCGTCCACCCCCGTCTCCAGAGTCCCCCGCGCTTTCCCGCCGGCCATAGAACGGCTCGTGGTCTCCTATGTCCTAAGTCCTTCCAGGGAAACCAGTTATTTATACGAGTCCTCCTGTCACTGATCTGGCCCGTCGGCTTTCATGAGTCCTGACGTGATCAGACATCGCATCGCTCCTACGGGGGTGGTAGCACCGTGGAGGCAGCAGTGTGTTTAAGATTAATCGCGCCCCTCGTGGGAAACTTCGGTGTGGGACATCAAGGGAAACGAGCCCTTTGGAGCATTGGCGAAAGTGTAGAATGAAATAAAGGACCCCTGAGAACAGTGAAAACTAGAACGGAAGGGATCATAAAATAGGAATAAGATTATCTAGATCGATGGAGACATCCCCTTTGTTTCTCCCGGAGACCCTCCGAGAAAGGGTACGAAGTACAACGGGTGGAAGGTGTGTCGCTATGATAGACTATCAGGACCATGGCATCGTGCTGACGCTCGCGCGAGGACAGGTACGTGCATGCCCGCTCCCATCGAGACGAGGATGTGATATCGCCTGGGGAGACTGTTGCGGTCCAACGATATCCCTCGGCCCTAGCGCCGCATGACCGCTGCCTCCCAGCTATAGAACTTTTCAAGTTATAAAGCCCTTTATCCAAGATCCATGTCAGCACGGACTAGAAGGAATCCTCGTCAGTCGAATAATCTGCTACACACAAGCCACTGGTCGAACTCCAACACCGGTTCTATTGCCGAATATGGAATCCTAAAATGTCTGGCGGGACAAGAAAAAAAAAAAACTACTCTCGACCGGTGTTTTCAAAATGTTTTTTAGGAGGTAAGAGGTAGTGCGAGAACGCGACGCTTGCCTTCTAAATTACGCTCTCCAGACCGAGTAACTCCTGCAAGGAAGCTGAAGCCTTTATTTGATTATTCCCCGATGCAACCAGAGGCGTCCCACTGAGGTCGCCGTCGTAGTCGAGTGGCACCTACCTTCGCGCATCACTCGAGAAAATCGAAAAAGCAAGAGAGTTTCCCAGGAGAGTTCACCCTCCAGCCCAAAACATTCTGTTCTTGGCTTGTATTGACTTTCCAGAAGTTTGCACGCATAGTGATTTGATAGGCCACCGCCATTTACACTAAAGCTGGTAGGGAAGCGATTTCCTGTGGGAGAGACGTGAATCGACGAATCGGGAATACGATTGCACCTCTGGAACTCTCCAAGGGTCCCTTCACACCTTTTCCTGCAAAGACATCAAGAGTGCCGTC
>NW_017197850.1:0-7909 GCF_001704415.2 Capra hircus
GGGTATGTCAGGGAACTTCTTGAGTTGCAGCAAGGGTGTGAAGGACCCTTTGGAAGTTCCATAGGTTAGTGTGATTAGCCTCGAGACGCCTCTGGGAAATGGGCCTCATCTCGCCTGGAGGGGAGTACTTCCTGAATTTTCTCGAGTTGTGGCAGGCGCTATCGACTTACGACGGGGACCTCAGGGACCCGCTCTGGTGGCCTCAGGAAAGGCCAGTCCCATGCGAGTTGCTTGGGGCCTCTCGGGATTCCTCTCTCGTCAATGCAGGGGCCTAAGATTTGTGGAGTCCGTGCCGGAACCTGAGATTCCTCTCCAGTGCTGACATGGATCCTGGGGTACTTCTGGAGTCTCCCAGGGAGTCAGTCCTCGTCTCGAGGGGGCATGCACGTGCGCTTTCCTCCCGAGCTGTAGCACAAGTGTCACGCTTCCCTTCGCGTGGATCAAGAGATCTTGGCTTTCTCTTGAGGCTTTCACACGAGGCTTTCCCACGAGGCTTTCTCACAGGGCTGTCCCACGATGCCACCGTGGTGTGAGTCGATCCTCGGCTTGAAAGTCGAGCAGTGCAGGGAAAACAGGTTTCCCTGGAATGGACTGAGACATCTGGGGGACTCTGGGAATGGTGGACATACCCTGGAGTTCCTCTCGCCTTTCCTGTGGAGAGCGTCTCCTCTTGAGATGCGACGGAACGCCGGGAATTCTTTCCCGAACACGCAGGGAAAGGATCCCTCCTCTCGAGCTAGGAGGCGGAAACGGGGCTCCTCTGGATGTGGGCAGACTCTCCTGCTTCCTCTCGAGTGGAGACGGGTATGTCGGGAACTTCTTGAGTTGCATCAAGGGTGTGAAGGACCTTTTGGAAGTTCCAGAGGTTAGGTGTGATTAGCCTCGAGACGCCTCAGCGGAAATGGGCCTCTTCTCGCCTGGAGGGGGGAGAACCTCTGGATTTTATCGAGTTGCGGCAGGTGCTCTCGACTTACGACGGGGACCTCAGGGACCCGCTCTGGTGGCCTCAGGAAAGGCCAGTCCCCATGCGAGTTGCTTGGGGGCCTCTCGGGATTCCTCTCCGCGATGCCAGGGCCTAAGATCTTGTGTGGAGTCTGTGCCGGAACCTGAGATTCCTCTCCAGTGCTGACATGGATCCTGGGTTACTTCTGGAGTCTCCCAGGGGGAGTCAGTCCTCGTCTCGAGTGGGGGCATGCACGTGCGCTTTCCTCCCGAGCTGTAGCAGCGGTGTCCCGCTTCCCTTCGCGTGCATCAAGGGATCCGTGGCTTTCCATTGAGGCTTTCCCACGAGGCCCACGAGGCTTTCTGCCGGGGTCCAGCCCCGGTGGATCCAGGGAATTCGAAGGGTGGACGGCGTTGGCGTGGAAAGACTTGTTTGTTTATTAATGTAAGATTAGATTAAGAAACTATAGTGTAATAAGAAGATTAAGTGGAGGAAGAGGGCTGAATAGCTTGGTTTACGCGGAAGGCCAATAAAATTCCAGACAAGGAATCTGCACCATCTACGTTGGGCCACCGGCGCCCGCTTGAATATCTAAGGGTGCCTCGCCTTAAGCTCCCTTTCGTGCGGGTCTTAACAGCCGGGGCAAGTAAGTAGACCTGGCGAGCCTCTGCGCCCCAGATGGAGATTCAGCCTGAAGTTAAAGTAAAGAGCAGAGAGAGGAAGGGAGAGAAGAGGAGAGAGAGAGACATGGGGGAGCCAGAGTCCCAAGAAACCAGGCCGAGAGACTAGTTCGAGAAACTGGTCCGATCCTTTATTGTTCAGAAGGCCTTTTATACTTTTGATAAAACATGGAGATCAATGGGTAACACAGAATTATGTAGCGTTCGCAGCCCAGACTCTTTCTATACATCATTTTGTATACAAAAGGTCTCAGGTGATTTACATTATCTTCTGGCCAAGAAGCTTGTTAACACTTTTTAGCTCTCTTCCTTAATGAATGTTGATTTTGTTTCCCCCGAAGTGTTTTTCTTTAATTTGCATCTCCTTAAAGCATTAAAGTTACATCTCTATAGAACAAAGGTGCAGTGGGATATAACAAAGAAGGTACTTAACTCAAAGATCTAATGTTGCTAATACCAGGTCTACTACTTGTTTTTCTATATACCAACTATATCTAAAAATAAAGGATATGAAAATTTGGCAGCAAGCATTGACTCAACAAATGAAACTTTTAATCAGTCCTATTCTAAAGATTTTGACTCTTCGGAAGCCCCTACATTCCTAGGATGTTTTAAGCTTCCTGTGCCTCCTGCGGTCAGGAGGCCTCAAACAATCACACTCGCAGAGTCCTGCAGGCAGGCTAGAAAGCCATCGGAGGGGTTTTTAGATTGAAACACTCTTTCAAATGCAGAAGACTGAAACCCTGAATTGACTTTTTCCAGAAAATGTCAGAAGAGTGGAAAAGCAGAGCACAAAAGCCGGCAGATTTTTGTTGGGGTACATGCTTAGGAATTTCCAGAGGGGTCCCTGAAGTCTGAGCACGCCTTGCGTATGTCAGCTTCCTTCCTCATGACCTTGTCACGGGCGGGATTCCTCACTCTGGCTCCCGGCATCTCACCCTTTTTAATTTTAAATAATTGATTATTTATGTTTAAAATCAGGTGCAGTTCGGTCTCGAGATTCCGAATGCTCTGCCGAAGAATCTAGACAATATAGGGAAGTATGATTATGAGGAGCAAGATTATAGACAGTAGACAGAACAGTCTTCAGAAATGAAGTTAGAGAAAGTGTGGGAAAAGTCATTGGCTTCTCCTGCGGTGGTAAAATCTAATCGGGAGTGTTCCAAGGTCTGAATCTGATTATGAAGTTTCCCTAAGTCTAAACTAATATCTGAGCTGTTCCAAAATACCTAAACCTTGATTTTTTAACATATTGGGCATTTACACTTGTTGAGTCAATGATTGCTGTTGTAGTAACAATAACAGTTGTTGTAACACAGCAAGAACATAATTATCATATCAATAAGTTGTTACAGTTATAGGACATCTTTAAAACCACAGAAGAGCAGACATTACTTTGAGGAGTTAAACAAGATGAAAACATCCATGGTTCACAAGTCGCTACATTAGGTACATTAAGTTTTCTGGAATCATTGGTGAAAAGAAGAACATAAGGAGAGGATAGACAAGCCAAAATAGAGTAAATAGAGTCATTTTCTGGTTGGAGTTTGTGCTGCAGCAGCTGTTAGTCCTGCCGGGATCTTGATGTTTCTTTTGCCTCTTTTGCCGGTAGGAGCAGCGGCCTTCACCCCGCCCTCTGACACTGGCGCTGTTATGGGGCTGCGAGTGCGGTGCACTGGGTTCCGTCAGTCAGGCTGGCCCCGCCCGCAGCTTTTGGTGCGCGGCTGTTTCCCGCGGTGGTGGTGGCAGAGAAGTTCCCTTTTTCTTTTGTGGCGAATCAGTCTGTCCGGGATCCAAGTTGACGAATCTGCACCCTGTGGAAAAAAATATAAACACTTCCTCGACCCGCAGTAAATTTTGGGTCGGGATCTTTTTGTTATCTGGAGGAGATCTTTTTGCTTTACTAATGGCTTTTTATTTTACTGTTTCAAACGAATCAGCATTTAACTTATTACAAAGAGAACATGTTGTAAAATCTGATGGGGGAAAACTATACTTAATTTCTCTTTTTTAATTTTTGAATTAACAAAGCACGTGAGGGTAAATGATGCAAGATCTGATCACAAGAATTTCCTATAGCAATCTGCCAATCATCAAACATTTGAAAAGCATCAAGTTGTTCTCTGTTATATGGAAGTACAATTTTTGATGGTTCTTTATTAAACAATTTAATAAATCAGTATATTTGAATTAATCTTTTTAATTAATATGTCAGTAATTTTTCCTTAGGCAGAGGCCACTGTTCCACCCACACCGGATCTTGAAATTTTCATGTAATGGGGTAGGCAGCAAAAACAATGGCCTTCATTATAAATTTGGATATCCCAATCCAGTATATAGCTTGCAAGGAGTTGGGCAAATTAGCTCAATTATTCTTGTCTGTTGTTTACCCAATCCTTTTGATGGATCATAGCCGATCTGCAGCATCTGAGAGGTCACTTTATCATCAGGGCTAAAAAGTAACACTCCCATTTGAGATAGCATGTCCCTCCCCCACAGGGTAAGGGGGAGTGAAGGGACTACATACGGTTGGAAAGTTCCACGGGTGTCCTCAAATTGCCAATCTAAAATTTTTGCACTTTTGGCTACTGTGGGGGCTCTTCCTATCCCCACCAAGTTATTTTCAGTAGTATGTGTGGGCCAGGAGGTGGGCCAGGAGCTAGGCCAGTCTTTTCCTGAAATGCAAGAAACGTCTGCTCCTGTGTCTAATAACCCCACAATAGACTTGCCATTAATCAGAATAGTTTTCATAGGCCGTTTCTGAGTAATTTTTGTTATCCAAAAAACCATATCACTAGACCCAAATATAAGAAGCAAGAAAAGAGGTGTTACACAATATCTTTATAAGCTTTTCTAATGATCTTTTTATAACCCAAATCTGGTCTATAGCCTTTTAGATGACAAGTAACCATTTAATCTTAGCTTGAAAACTTCCAGCAACGGGGAGCTCACTATTCACCAAGGTTTTAAACTCTCTCTCACCTCTTACTCTATAGCATTTTTATCCTGCATACCACTTTTTCTAACTCCTTTTCAGTAGTATATGTTGGCCAGGAGCTGCGCTAGTCTCTCAGCAATGTAAGAAACGTCTTGTCTATTGTCTAACAGCCATGACATTTTATATCTTTGAATTAAAAAATCTTTTAAAGGCCTAGAAGCTGCAATTTTTTCAAAAAGCTAGATCTAGATCCTCTGGGGCTTTTTTTGTCTGGTTTTTCTGTTTGGTAATAAGGTAAAAGCAAAAGCTGTGCTATTATTTTTTTTTTAATTTTTATTAATTGCACAGTTTTAGCAGGTGGCGAGATCAAAACTTCAGTTTTTTCAGTATAATCAGAATTTACTACACAAGACACTACCGAAATTTCTTGAAAAGAAAGCAAGCTATGCCCCAGTACAAGTCTTACAATGTCCTCAGGCAGGGGACTAGCCACTCTCATTGGAATCTGAGTCACTGGCACATCAGGGGTTAATATTATTGAAGTGGTGGAACTGAGGTCTAGGCCTGAGCTACCTGGGGTTGTTTGGTACGGGTTGTTGTGTCTGTTTAGCAGGACATTTTGGCAAAACATGTTCTATTTGGCCTCAAGAGAAACATTTTGCATTTGTAAAGTCCTTTTTATTACGAATATTTTTTTTGTTTTTTTCCTTTTTCTTTTTTTTTTGTTGGGTGAGGCCCCTCCTGAGGGGATTTTATGCAAGGAGCAAGCTCTGTTTTAAAAGCTCTTTTGCTCAAAAATATTGTCACTATCGTTTTCAAACTTAAGCAATGTTCTGGGAGGCTTTGGATATAAAGTGGGGAGTTCTTAAGCCCTGGGAGGCGCAAGCAGAGGTTGCAGTGGTCGCCTTAAATAAGATAACTTTTTTAAAGGTTTGGTTTGTGTAGAGGGGGAGGGGGCTCTCCAGGGCGCTCGGCCGCTGCGTCCTGTAAGCACCCTCCTTCCTCGGGAGGAAGAGGAGTCTCTCTCCTTTTGTTTGCCAATGGCAGAAAATACGATCTGCATAGAAGGTGGAGACCCACTACCATTTACCGCTATAGCCTCTCCCATAGGCTATCTAACAGCCTCATGACAGGGGTCCAGAACATTTGTAATCATATTTTACAGAGCAAAAGCATTTACAGGCCCATGCAAAGTATAGTAAGTTTTTAGCTGTTTTCCTACTCTCTCCCAGGTGTCTAAGTTAACAGTGCCTTCTTCTGGAAACCAGGGACACTGTTCTTGTACAAAGGAAAAAAATGAATGAATATTGGAATTTTTAACTTTAATTCCTCGTTTAGTTAGTAACTGCAAGATTACTCCTATAAAAAGCTGTCTTTCTTTTGATTCACTGTTACCCATGTCAGAAAATTAAGTCTTATAGAAAAGTCTACCTCAACAAAAGGTTTTACCTCTGGCGAGGGGGTTTTGTTTTTAACCCTAGGATAGCAGGTTTCTTTTCAACCTCTAGAGCACCAGGTTTCTCTTAAACCCTTGAACACTTCCCACTCTTCCTCACCCTGTCTATCCTACAGGGGGTCCGCGGCACCCTGAGTGGGGTCCTAGCCGTCCCGAACACTCAACACTGGGGAGTACCCGAAAGTACTCCGGGGGGAGTGATTAAGTCACTCCGGGGGGGAGCAACAGAGAGTGCTCCGGGGGAGCAACGGAGAGGGCTCCGGGGGAGCAGCAGAGAGTGCTCCGGGGGAGCTTTTGCTCCGAGGAACCTACCTTCGAATAGCCTGTTCCGGGCGCCACTTGCCGGGGTCCTGGCCCGGTGGATCCAGGGAATTCGAAGGGTGGACGGCGTTGGCGTGGAAAGACTTGTTTGTTTATTAATGTAAGATTAGATTAAGAAACTATAGTGTAATAAGAAGATTAAGTGGAGGAAGAGGGCTGAATAGCTTGGTTTACGCGGAAGGCCAATAAAATTCCAGACAAGGAATCTGCACCATCTACGTTGGGCCACCGCGCCCGCTTGAATATCTAAGGGTGCCTCGCCTTAAGCTCCCTTTCGTGCGGGTCTTAACAGCCGGGGCAAGTAAGTAGACCTGGCGAGCCTCTGCGCCCCAGATGGAGATTCAGCCTGAAGTTAAAGTAAAGAGCAGAGAGAGGGAAGGGGGAGAAGAGGAGAGAGAGAGACATGGGGGGAGCCAGAGTCCCAAGAAACCAGGCCGAGAGACTAGTTCGAGAAACTGGTCCGATCCTTTATTGTTCAGAAGGCCTTTTATACTTTTGATAAAACATGGAGATCAACGGGTAACACAGAATTATGTAGCGTTCGCAGCCCAGACTCTTTCTATACATCATTTTGTATACAAAAGGTCTCAGGTGATTTACATTATCTTCTGGCCAAGAAGCTTGTTAACACTTTTTAGCTCTCTTCCTTAATGAATGTTGATTTTGTTTCCCCGAAGTGTTTTTCTTTAATTTGCATCTCCTTAAAGCATTAAAGTTACATCTCTATAGAACAAAGGTGCAGTGGGATATAACAAAGAAGGTACTTAACTCAAAGATCTAATGTTGCTAATACCAGGTCTACTACTTGTTTTTCTATATACCAACTATATCTAAAAATAAAGGATATGAAAATTTGGCAGCAAGCATTGACTCAACAAATGAAACTTTTAATCAGTCCTATTCTAAAGATTTTGACTCTTCGGAAGCCCCTACATTCCTAGGATGTTTTAAGCTTCCTGTGCCTCCTGCAGTCAGGAGGCCTCAAACAATCACACTCGCAGAGTCCTGCAGGCAGGCTAGAAAGCCATCGGAGGGGGTTTTTAGATTGAAACACTCTTTCAAATGCAGAAGACTGAAACCCTGAATTGACTTTTTCCAGAAAATGTCAGAAGAGTGGAAAAGCAGAGCACAAAAGCCGGCAGATTTTTGTTGGGTACATGCTTAGGAATTTCCAGAGGGGTCCCTGAAGTCTGAGCACGCCTTGCGAATGTCAGCTTCCTTCCTCATGACCTTGTCACGGGCGGGATTCCTCACACTGGCTCCCGGCAGCTTTCCCACAGGGCTGTCCCACGTGCCACCGTGGTGTGAGTCGATCCTCGGCTTGAAAGTCGAGGCAGTGCAGGGAAAACAGGTTTCCCTGGAATGGACTGAGACATCTGGGGGACTCTGGGAATGGGGAACGACCCTGGAGTTCCTCTCGCCTTTCCTGTGGAGAGTGCCTCCACTTGAGATGCGACGGGAAGCGGAATTTCTTTCCCGACCACGCAGGGAAAGGATCCTCCTCTAGCTAGGAGGCGGAAACGGGGCCACTGGATGTGGCGGACTCTCGTGCTTCCTCTCGAGTGAGACGG
>NW_017197851.1:0-7909 GCF_001704415.2 Capra hircus
CGTGTGGAGTGGCTGCCGGAACCTGAGGCATTCTTCTCCAGTGCTGACATGGATCTTGGGGTACTTCTGGAGTCTCCCCAGTTGGAGTCAGTCCTCGTCTCGAGTGGGGTCGATGCACGTGCCCTTTCCTCCGAGCTGTAGCAGCAGTGTCACCCTTCCCTTCGGGGTGGATCAAGCGATCTGTGGCCTTTCCCTCGAGGCTTTCCCACGAGGCTTTCCACGAGGCTTCCCACAGGGCTGTCCCACGTGCCACCGTGGTGTGAGTCGATCCTCGGTTTGAAAGTCGAGGCAGTGCAGGGTAAACAGGTTTCCCTGGAATGGACAGAGACATTTGGTTGACTCTGGGAATGGTGGCACGACCCTGGAGTTCCTCTCGCCTTCCTGTGGGAGATCGCCTCCTCTTGAGATGCGCCGGGAACGCCGGGAATTCTTTCCCGACCACGCAGGGAAAGGATCCCACCTCTCGTTAGGAGACGGAATCGGGGCTCCTCTGGATGTGGCCGGGACTCTCGTGCTTCCTCTCAAGTGGAGACGGGTATGTCGGGGAACTTCTTGAGTTGCAGCAAGGGTGTGAAGGACCCTTTGGAAGTTCCAGATGTCAGAAGTGATTAGCCTGGAGACGCCTCAGCGGAAATGGCCTCATCTCGCCTTAGAGGAGAACCTCCTGTATTTTCTGGAGTTGTGACAGGTGCTCTCGACTTACGACGGGGACCTCAGGGACCCGCTCTGGTGGCCTCAGGAAAGGACCAGTCCCCATGCGAGTTGCTCGGGGCCTCTCAGGATTCCTCTCCGTCAATTCCGGGACCTATGATCTTGTGTGGAGTCGGTGCCGGAACCTGAGGATTCCTCTCCAGTGCTGACATGGATCTTGGGGTGCTTCTGGAGTCTCCCCAGGGGAGTCAGTCCTCGTCTCGAGGGGGGGCATGCACGTGCGCTTTCCTCCGAGCTGTAGCAGCAGTGTCACGCTTCCCTTCGCGTGGATCAAGGGATCTGTGGCTTTCTCTCGAGGCTTTCCACGAGGCTTTCCCACGAGGTTTTCCCACGAGGCTTTCCCACAAGACTTTCCCACAGGGCTGTCCCACGTGCCACCGTGGTGTGAGTCGATCCTCGGCTTGAAAGTCAACGCAGTGCTGGGAAAACAAGTTTTCCTGGAATGGACTGAGACATCTCGAGGACTCTGGATTGGTGGCACGACCCTGGAGTTCCTCTCGCCTTTCCTGTGGAGAGCGCCTCCTCTTGAGATGCGACGGAAATGCCGAGAATTCTTTCCCGACCACGCAGGGAAAGGATCCCTCCTCTCGAGCTAGGAGGCGGAAACGGGGCTCCTCTGGATGTGGCGGGACTATCGTGCTTCCACTCGAGTGGAGACGGTTATGTCGCGGAACTTCTTGAGTTGCAGCAAGGGGTGTGAAGGACCCTTTGTAAGTTCCAGAGGTAGGTGTGATTAGCCTCGAGACGCCTCAGCGAAAATGGGCCTCATCTCGCCTGGATGGGAGAACCTCCTGGATTTTCTCGAGTTGCGGCAGGTGCTCTCGACTTACGAAGGGGACCTCAGGGACCTGCTCTAGTGGATTGAGGAAAGGCCAGTCCCCATTCGAGTTGCTTGGGGGCCTCTCAGGATTCCTCTCCCGTCGATGCCCGGGCCTAAGGTCTTGTGTGGAATCGGTGCCGGAAACCGAGGATTCCAATCCAGTGCTGATATGGATCTTGGGGTACTTCTGGAGTCTCCCCAGGGGAGTCAGTCCTCGTCTCGAGTGGGGGCATGCACGTGCGCTTTCCTCCCGAGCTGTAGCAGCAGTGTCACCCTTCCCTTCGCGAGCATCAAGGGATCAGGGGCTTTCCCTCGAGGCTTTCCCACAGGCTGTCCCACGTGCCATCGTGGTGTGAGTCGATCCTCGGCTTGAAAGTGGAGGCAGTGCAGGGAAAACAGGTTTCCCTGGAATGGACTGAGACATCTGGGGGACTCTGGGAATGTGGAACGACACTGGAGTTCCTCTCGCCTTTCCTGTGAGAGCGCCTCCACTTGAGATGCGACGGGAACGCCGGGAATTCTTTCCCGACCACGCAGGGAAAGGATCCCTCCTCTCGAGCTAGGAGGTGGAAACGGGGCTCCTCTGGATGTGGTCGGGACTCTCGTGCTTCCTCTCGAGTGGAGACCGGTATGTCAGGGAACTTCTTGAGTTACAGCAAAGGTGTGAAGTACCCTTTGGAAGTTCCAGAGGTCAGGTGTGATTAGCCTCAGGACGCCTCAGTGGAAATGGGCCTCATCTCACCTGGAGGGTAGAACCTACTGGATTTTCTCGAGTTGTGGCAGGTGCACTCGACTTACGACGGGGACCTCAGGGACCCGCTCTGGTGGCATTGGGAAAGGCCATTTCCTTGCGAGTTACTCGGGGTCCTCTCGGGATTTCTCTCCCGTCAATGCCGGGGCCTAAGACCTTGTGTGGAGTCGGTGCCGGAACCTGAGGATTCCTCTCCAGTGCTTACGTGGATATTGGGGTACTTCTGGTGTCTCCCCAGGGGAGTCAGTCCTCGTCTCGAGTGGGGGCATGCACGTGCGCTTTCCTCCCGAGCTGTAGGAGCAGTGTCACGCTTCCCTTCGGGTATATGAAGGGATCTGTGGCTTTCCCTCTAGGCTTTCCCACGAGGCTTTCCCACAGGGCTGTCCCACGTGCCACCGTGGTGTGAGTCGATCCTCGTCTTGAAAGTCGACGCAGTGCAGGGAAAACAGGTTTCCCTGTAATGGACTGAGACATCTGGGGGACTCTGGGAATGATGGCACGAACCTAGAGTTCCTCTCTCCTTTCCTGTGGAGAGCGCCTGCTCTTGAGATGTGACGGGAACGCCGGGAATTCTTTCCCGAGCACGCAGGGAAAGGATCGCCCCTCTCGAGCTAGGAGGCGGGAAACGGGCTCCTCTGGATGTAGGCGGGACTCACGTGCTTCGTCTCGAGTGGAGACGGGTATGTCGGGGAACTTCTTGGAGTTGCAGCAAGGGTGTGAAGGACCCATTGGAAGTTCCAGAGGTTAGGTGTGATTAGCCTCGGAACGCCTCTGCGTAAATGGGCCTCATCTCGCCTGCAGGGGAGAACCTCTTGGATTTTCTCGAGTTGAGGCAGGTGCTCTCGACTTATGACGGGAACCTCAGGGACCCTCTGTGGTTGCGTCATGAAAGGCCAGTCCCCATGCGAGTTGCTCGGGGGCCTCTCGGCTTCCTCTCCCGTCGATGCAGGGGCCTAAGGTCTTGTGTGGATCCGGTGCAGGAACCTGAGGATTCCACTCCAGTGCTGACTGGATCTTGGGGTACTTCTGGAGTCTCCCCAGGGGAGTCAGTCCTCGTCTCGAGTGGGGGCAAGTACGTGCGCTTTCCTCCAGTGCTGTAGCAGCAGTGTCACCCTTCCTTCGCGTGGATCAAGGGATCTGTGCCTTTCCCTCGAGGCTTTCCCACGAGGCTTTCCCACGACGCTTTCCCATAGGGCTGTCCCACGTGCCACCGTGGGTTTGAGTCGATCCCTCGGCTTGAAAGTCGAGGCAGTGCAGGGAAAAAAGGTTTCCCTGGAATGGACGGAGACATCTGGTTGACTCTTGGAATGGTGGCACGAATCTGGAGTTCCTCTCCTCATTCCTGTGGAGATCGCCTCCTCTTGAGATGCGACGGGAACGGCGGGAATTCTTTCCCGACCACGCAGGGAAAGGATCCCTCCTCTCGAGCTATGAGACGGAAACGGGGCTCCTCTGGATGTGGCCGGGACTCTCGTGCTTCCTCTCAAGTGGAGACGGTTATGTCGGGGAACTTCTTGAGTTGCAGCAAGGGTGTGAAGGACCCTTTGGAAGTTCCAGATTTTAGAATTGATTAGCCTCGAGACGCCTCAGCGGAAATGGGCCTCATCTCGCCTGGAGAGGGAAACCTCCTGTATTTTCTCGAGTTGCGGCAGGTGCTCTCGAATTACGACGGGGACCTCAGGGACCCGCTCTAGTGGCCTCAGGAAAGCCCAGTCCCCATGCGAGTTGCTCGGGGGCCTCTCGGGATTCCTCTCGCTTCGATGCCGGGGCCTAAGATCTTGTGTGGAGTGGGTGCCGGAACCTGAGGATTCCTCTCCAGTGCTGACATGGATCTTGGGGTACTTCTGAAGTCTTCCCTGGGGAGTCAGTCCTGGTCTCGAGTGGGGGCATGCACGTGCGCTTTCCTCCCGAGGTGTAGGAGCAGTGTCATCCTTCCCTTCGCGTGGATCAAGGGATCTGTGCCTTTCCCTCGAGGCTTTCCCACGAGGCTTTCCCACGAAGAGCCTTTCCCTCGAGGCTTTCCCACAGGGCTGTCCCACTTGCCACCTTGGTGTGAGTCGATCCTCGGCCTGAAAGTCGACGCAGTGCTGGGAAAACAGGTTTCCCTGGAATGGACTGAGACATCTGGAGGACTCTGGGATTGGTGGCACGAACCGGGAGTTCCTCTCGCCTTTCCTGTGGAGAGCGCCTCCTCTTGAGATGCGACGGAAATGCCGGGAATTCTTTCCCGACCACGCAGGGAAAGGATCCCTCCTCTGGATCTAGGAGGCGGAAACGGGGCTCCTCTGGATGTCGGCGGGACTCTCGTGCTTCCTCTCGAGTGGAGACGGTTATGTCGGGGAACTTCTTAAGTTGCAGCAAGGGTGTGAAAGACCCTTTGGAAGTTCCAGAGTTAAAGTGTTATTACCCCTAGTTGCCTCAGCTGAAATGGGCCTCATCTCTCCTGGAGGGGAGAACCTCCTGGATGTTCTCGAGTTGCGGCAGGTGCTCTCGACTTACGACGGGGACCTCAGGGACCCGCTCTGGTGGCCTCAGGAAAGGCCAGTCCCCATGGGAGTTGCTCGGGGGCCTCTCGGGATTCCTCTCCCGTCTATGCCGGGGCCTAAGATCTTGTGTGGAGGGTGCCGGAACCTTAGGATTCCTCTCCAGTGCTGACATGAATCTGGGGTACTTCTGGAGTCGCCCCAGTGGAGTCAGTCCTCGTCTCGAGTGGGGGCAAGCACGTGCGCTTTCCTCCTGAGCTGTAGCAGCAATGTCACGCTTCTCTTCGCGTGGACCAAGGGATCAGGGGCTTTCCCTCGATGCTTTCCATCGAGGCTTTCCCACGAGGCTTTCCCACAGGGCTGTCCCACGTGCCACCGTGGTGTGAGTCGATCCTCGGCTTGAAAGTCGACGCAGTGCTGAGAAAACAGGTTTCCCTGGAATGAACTGAGACATCGGGGGGACTCTGGGAATGTTGCACGATCCTGGAGTTCCTCTCGCCTTTCCTGTGGAGAGCGCCTCCTCTTGAGATGCGACGGGAACGCCGGGAATTCTTTCCCGACCACGCAGGGAAAGGATCCCTCCTCTCAAGCTAGGAGGCGGAAACAGGGCTCCTCTGGATGTGGCCGGGACTCTCGTGCTTCCTCTCAAGTGGAGACGGTTATGTCGGGGAACTTCTTGAGTTGCAGCAAGGGTGTGAAGGACCCTTTGGAAGTTCCAGATGTTAGAACTGATTAACCTCGAGACGCCTCAGCGGAAATGGGCCTCATCTCGCCTGGAGGGGAGAACCTCCTGTATTTTCTCGAGTTGCGGCAGGTGCTCTCGACTTACGACGGGGACCTCAGGGACCCGCTCTGGTGGCCTCAGGAAAGGCCAGTCCCCATGCGAGATGCTCGGGGGCCTCTCGGATTCTTCTCCCGTCGATGCAGGGGCCTAAGATATTGTGTGGAGTGGGTGCTGGAACCTGAGGATTCCTCTCCAGTGCTTACGTGGATCTTGGGGTACTTCTGGTGTCTCCCCAGGGGAGTCAGTCCTCGTCTCGAGTGGGGGCACGCACGTGCGCTTTCCTCCCGAGCTGTAGCAGCAGTGTCACCCTTCCCTTCGCGTGGATCAAGCGATCTGTGCCTTTCCCTCGAGGCTTTCCCCGAGGCTTTCCACGAGGCTTTCCCACAGGGCTGTCCCACGTGCCACCGTGGTGTGAGTCGATCCTCGGTTTGAAAGTCGAGGCAGTGCAGGGTAAACAGGTTTCCCTGGAATGGACAGAGACATTTGGTTGACTCTGGGAATGGTGGCACGACCCTGGAGTTCCTCTCGCCTTTCCTGTGGAGATCGCCTCCTCTTGAGATGCGCCGGGAACGCCGGGAATTCTTTCCCGACCACGCAGGGAAAGGATCCCACCTCTCGCGTTAGGAGACGGAATCGGGGCTCCTCTGGATGTGGCCGGGACTCTCGTGCTTCCTCTCAAGTGGAGACGGGTATGTCGGGGAACTTCTTGAGTTGCAGCAAGGGTGTGAAGGACCCTTTGGAAGTTCCAGATGTCAGAAGTGATTAGCCTGGAGACGCCTCAGCGGAAATGGGCCTCATCTCGCCTGTAGAGGAGAACCTCCTGTATTTTCTGGAGTTGTGACAGGTGCTCTCGACTTACGACGGGGACCTCAGGGACCCGCTCTGGTGGCCTCAGGAAAGGACAGTCCCCATGCGAGTTGCTCGGGGCCTCTCAGGATTCCTCTCCCGTCAATTCCGGGACCTATGATCTTGTGTGGAGTCGGTGCCGGAACCTGAGGATTCCTCTCCAGTGCTGACATGGATCTTTGGGTGCTTCTGGAGTCTCCCCAGGGGAGTCAGTCCTCGTCTCGAGGGGGGCATGCACGTGCGCTTTCCTCCCGAGCTGTAGCAGCAGTGTCACGCTTCCCTTCGCGTGGATCAAGGGATCTGTGGCTTTCTCTCGAGGCTTTCCCACGAGGCTTTCCCACGAGGCGAGGCTTTCCCACAAGACTTTCCCACAGGGCTGTCCACGTGCCACCGTGGTGTGAGTCGATCCTCGCTTGAAAGTCAACGCAGTGCTGGGAAAACAAGTTTTCCTGGAATGGACTGAGACATCTCGAGGACTCTGGGATTGGTGGCACGACCCTGGAGTTCCTCTCGCCTTTCCTGTGGAGAGCGCCTCCTCTTGAGATGCGACGGAAATGCCGAGAATTCTTTCCCGACCACGCAGGGAAAGGATCCCTCCTCTCGAGCTAGGAGGCGGAAACGGGGCTCCTCTGGATGTGGGCGGGACTATCGTGCTTCCACTCGAGTGGAGACGGTTATGTCGCGGAACTTCTTGAGTTGCAGCAAGGGTGTGAAGGACCCTTTGTAAGTTCCAGAGGTAGGTGTGATTAGCCTCGAGACGCCTCAGCGAAAATGGGCCTCATCTCGCCTGGATGGGAGAACCTCCTGGATTTTCTCGAGTTGCGGCAGGTGCTCTCGACTTACGAAGGGGACCTCAGGGACCAGCTCTAGTGGATTGAGGAAAGGCCAGTCCCCATTCGAGTTGCTTGGGGGCCTCTCAGGATTCCTCTCCCGTCGATGCCCGGCCTAAGGTCTTGTGTGGAATCGGTGCCGGAAACCGAGGATTCCAATCCAGTGCTGATATGGATCTTGGGGTACTTCTGGAGTCTCCCCAGGGGAGTCAGTCCTCGTCTCGAGTGGGGCATGCACGTGCGCTTTCCTCCCGAGCTGTAGCAGCAGTGTCACCCTTCCCTTCGCGAGCATCAAGGGATCAGGGGCTTTCCCTCGAGGCTTTCCCACAGGCTGTCCCACGTGCCATCGTGGTGTGAGTCGATCCTCGGCTTGAAAGTGGAGGCAGTGCAGGAAAACAGGTTTCCCTGGAATGGACTGAGACATCTGGGACTCTGGGAATGTGGAACGACACTGGAGTTCCTCTCGCCTTTCCTGTGAAGAGCGCCTCCACTTGAGATGCGACGGGAACGCCGGGAATTCTTTCCCGACCACGCAGGAAAGGATCCCTCCTCTCGAGCTAGGAGGTGGAAACGGGGCTCCTCTGGATGTGGTCGGACTCTCGTGCTTCCTCTCGAGTGGAGACGGTATGTCGGGGAACTTCTTGATTACAGCAAGGTGTGAAGTACCCTTTGGAAGTTCCAGAG
>NW_017197852.1:0-7909 GCF_001704415.2 Capra hircus
AAAGCCTCGAGGGAAAGACACAGATCCCTTGATCCACGCGAAGGGATGCGTGACACTGCTGCTTCAGCTCGGGAGGAAATCGCACGTGCATGCCCCCACACCGAGACGAGGACTGCCTCCACTAGGGAGACTCCATTAGTACCCCAAGATCCATGTCAGCACTGGGAGAGGAATCCTCAGGTTCCGGCACCGACTCCAAACAAGGTCTTAGGCCGCGGGCATCGACGGGAGAGGAATCCCGAGAGGCCCCCGAGCAACACGCATGGGGACTGGCCTTTTCCTGAGGCCACAAGAGCGGGTCCTGAGGTCCCCGTCGTAAGTCGAGAGCACCTGCCGCAACTCGAGAAAATCCAGAAGGTTCTCCCCTCCAGGCGAATGAGGCCCATTTCCGCTGAGACGTCTCGAGGCTAATCACACCTAACCTCTGAAACTTCCAAAGGGTCCTTCACGTCCTTGCTGCAACTCAAGAAGTTCCCTGACATACCTTTCTCCACTCGAGAGGAAGCACGAGAGGCCTGCCCACATCCAGAGGAGCCCGTTTCCGTCTCCTAGCTCGAGAGGAGGGATCCTTTCCCTGCGTTGTCGGAAAAGAATTCCCGGCGTTCCCATAGCGTCTCAAGAGGAGTCGCTCTCCACAGGAAAGGCGAGAGGAACTCCAGGGTGGTGCCACCATTCCCAGAGTCCCCCACATGTCTCAGTCCATTTCACGGAAACCTGTTTTCCCTGCATTGCCTTGGCTCTCAAGCCGAGGATCGACTCACACACAACGGTGGCATGTGGGACAGCCCTTTGGGAAAGCCTCGTGGGAAAAGCCTCGTGGAAAGACTCGAGGGAAAGCCACAGATCCCTTACTCCACAAGAAGGGAAGCGAGATACTGCAGCTACAGCTCGGGAGGTAAGCGCATGTGCATGCGCCCACTCGAGACGAGGACTGACTCCCCTGGGGAGACTCCAGAAGTACCCAAGATCCATGTCAGCAAGGAGAGGAATCCTCAGGTTCCTGCACCGACTCCACACAAGGCCTTAGGCCCCGGCATCGATGGGAGTGAAATCCCGAGAGGCCCCCGAGCCACTCGAATGGGGACTGGCCTTCCTGAGGCCACCAGAGCGAGTCCCTGAGGTCCCCGTCATAAGTCGAGAGAACCTGCCACAACTCGAGAAAATCCAGGAGGTTCTTCCCTCCAGACGAGATGAGCCCCATTTCCGCAGAGGCGACTCGAGGCTAATCACACCTAACCTCTGGACCTTCCAAAGGCCCTTCACACCCTTGCTGCAACTCAAGAAGTTCCCTGACATACCCGTCTCCACTCGAGAGGAAGCACGAGAGTCCCGCCCACATCCAGAGGAGCCCTGTTTCCGCCTCCTAGCTCGACAGGAGGGATCCTTTCCCTGCGAATTCGGAAAAGAATTCTCAGCGTTCCCGTCACATATCAAGAGGGGTCGCTCTCCACAGGAAAGGCGAGAGGAACTCAGGGTCGTGTCACCATTCCCAGAGTCCCCCAGATGTCTCAGTCCATTCCAGGGAAGCCTGTTTCCCGGCACTGCCTCGACTTTCACGCCGAGGATCCACTCACTACACCATGGAACGTGGTCAGCCCTGTGGGAAAGCCTCGTTGGAAAGCCTCGAGGAAAGCCACAGATCCCTTGATCCACGCGACGGGAAGTGTGACACTGCTGCTACAGTTCCTGAGGAGAGCTCACGTGCATGCCCCACATGAGATGAGCACAGACTCCCCAGGGGAAACTCCAGAAGTAAGCCAAGATCCATGTCAGCACTGAAGAGGAATCCTCCGGTTCCAGCCCCGACTCCACAAAAGGTCTTAGGCCCCGACATCGACCGGAGAGGAATCCCGAAAGGCGCCCTTGCAACTCCCATGGGCACTGGCCTTTCCTGAGGCCACCAGAGCGGGTCCCTGAGGTCCCTGTCGTAACTCGAGAGACCCTGCCCAACTCTGGAAAATCCAGGAGGTTCTCCCCTCCAGGCGAGATAAGGCCCATTTCCTCTGAGGCATCTGGAGGCTCATCACACCTAAATTCTGGAAATTCAAAAGGGTCCTTGCTGCAACTCAAGAAGTTCCCCGACATACCCGTCGCCACTCGAGAGGAAGCACGAGGGTCCGCCACATCCAGAGGAGACCCGTTTTGGTATCGAAGCTCGAGATGAGGGATCCTTTCCCTGCTTGGTCAGGAAATAATACACGCCATTCCGCTCGCATTTCAAGGGGAAGCGCTCTCCACAGGAAAGGCGAGAGGAACTCCAGGGTCGAGCCCCATTCACAGAGTCACCCAGATGTCTCAGTCCATTCCAGAGGAAACTGTTTTCCCTGCACTGCCTCGAATTTCATGGCGAGGATCGACTCAAACCACGGTGGCACGTGGGATAGCCCTATGGGAAAGCCTCGTGGGAAATCCTCTTGGGAAAGCCTCGAGGGAAAGCCACAGATCCATTGATCCACGCGAAGGGAAGCATGACACTGCTGCTACATCTCGGGAGGAAAGCACACGTGCATGTCCCCACTCGAGACAAGGACTGACTCCCCTGGGGAGACTCCAGAAGTACCCCAAGATCCATGTCAGCACTGGAGAGAAATCCTCAGGTTCTGGCACCATCTCAACACAAGGTCTTAGGACTCGGCATCGACGGGAGAGAACCCCGAGTGGCCCCCGAGCAATTCGCATGGGGACTGGTCTTTCCTGAGGCCACCAGAGCAGGTCCCTGAGATCCCGGTCGTAAGTTGTGAGCACCTGCCTCAACTGGAGAAAATCCAGTTTGTTCTTCCCTCCAGGCGAGATGAGGCCCATTTCCGCTGAGCCATATCCAGGCTAATCACACCTAACCTGTGGAACTTCCAAAGGGTCCTTCACACCCTTGCTGTAACTCAAGAAGCTCCCCGACATACCCGTCTCCAGTGGAGAGGAAGCACGAGAGTCCGCCCACATACAGAGGAGCCCCGATTCCGCCTCCTAGTTCGAGAGGAGGGATCCTTACCTGCGTGGTCGGGAAAGAATTCCCGGCGTTCCCATCGCATCTCAAGAGGAGGCGCTCTCCACAGAAAAGGCGAGAGGAACTCCAGGGTCGTGGCAACATTCCCAGAGTCCCCCAGATGTCTCATTCCATTCCAGGGAAACCTGTTTTCCCTGCACTGCCTCGACTTTCAAGCCGAGGATCGACTCACACCACGGTGGCACGTGGCACAGCCCTGTGGGAAGGCCTCGTGGGAAAGCCTCGTGGGAAAGCCTCGAGGGAAAGACACAGATCCCTTGATCCACGCGAAGGGAAGCATGACACTGCTACTACAGCACGGAAGGAAAACCCACGTGCATGCCCCCACTCGAGATGAGGACTGACTCCCCAGGGGAGACTCCAGAAGTACCCCAAGATCCACGTTAGCACTGGAGAGGAATCCTCAGGTACCGGCATCCACTCCA
Organism: Capra hircus; assembly: GCF_001704415.2. Lineage (NCBI taxonomy): Eukaryota > Metazoa > Chordata > Mammalia > Artiodactyla > Bovidae > Capra > Capra hircus. The sequence goes on from NW_017197852.1 coordinate 3,430, forward strand.
CACAAGATCTTCGGCCCGGCATCGACGGGAGAGGAATCCTGAGAGGCCCCCGAGCAACTCGCATGGGGACTGGCCTTTCCTGGGGCCACCAGAGCGGGTCCCTGAGGTCCCCGTCGTAAGTCGAGAGCACCTGCCACAACTCGAGAACTTCCAGGATGTTCTCCCCTCAGGTCAAGATGAGGCCCATTTCCGCTGAGGCGTCTCGAGGCTAATCACACCAAACCTCTGGAACTTACAAAGGGTCCTTCACACCCTTGTTGCAACTCAAGATGTTCCCCGACATACCCGTCTCCACTCGAGAGGAAGCACGAGAGTCCCGCCTACATCCAGAGGAGCCCCGTTTCCGCCTCCTAGCTCGAGAGGAGGGATCCTTTCCCTGCGGGGTCGAGAAAGAATTCCCAGCGTTCCCGTCGCATCTCAAGAGGAGGCGCTCTCCACAGGAAAGGCGAGAGGAACTCCAGGGTCGTGCCACCATTCCCAGAGTCCCCCAGATGTCTCCGTCCATTCCAGGGAAACCTGTTTTCCCTGCACTGCGTCGACTTTCAAGCCAAAGATCGACTCACACCACGGTGGAACTGGCACAGCCCTGTGGGCAAGCCTCGTCGGAAAGCCTCGAGGGAAAGCCCCTGATCCCTTGATCCACGCGATGGGAAGCGTGACAATGATGCTACAGCTCGGGAGGAAAGCGCACGTGCATGCCCCCACTCGAGACGAGAAGTGACTCCCCTGGGAAGACTCCAGCAGTACCCAAGATCCATGTCAGCACAGGAGAGGAATCCTCAGGTTCCGGCACCGACTCCACACACAAGGTCTTAGGCCCCGGCATCGCCCTGAGAAGAATCCCAAGAGGCCCCCGAGCAACTGGCATGGGACTGGCCTTTCCAGAGGCCACCAGAGCGGGTCCCTGAAGTCCCCATGGTAAGTCGAGAGCACCGGCCACAACTCTTGAAAATCCAGGAGGTTCTCCCCTCCAGGCGAGATGAGGCCCATTTCCCTGAGGCGTCTCGACGCTAATCACACCTAACCTCTGGAACTTCCCAAGGGTCCTTCACACCCTTGCTGCAACTCAAGAAGTTCCCCGTCATACCCGACTCCACTCGAGAAGAAGGACGAGAGTCCCGCCCACATACAGAGGAGCCCCGTTTCTTCCTCATAGCTCTAGAGGAGGGATCCTTTCCCTGCGTGGTCGGGAAAGTATTCCCGGAGTTCCCGTCGCATCTCAAGAGGAGGCGCTCTCAACTTGAAACGGGAGAGGAACTCCAGGTTCGTGCCACCGTTCCCACACTCCTCCAGATGTCTCATTCCATTCCACAGAAACCTTTTTTCCCTGCACTGCCTCGACTTTCAAGCTGAGGATCGACTCACACCACGGTGGCATGTGGGACAGCCCTGTGGGAAAGCCTCGTGGGAAAGTATCCTGAGAAAACCTCGAGGGAAAGCCACAGATCCCATGATCCAGGCGAAGGGAAGCGTGACACTGCTGCTACAGCTCGGGAGGAAACCCCACGTGCATGCCCCCACTCGAGACCAGGACTGACTCCCCTGGGGAGACTCCAGAAGTACCCCAAGATCCATGTCAGCACTGAAGAGGAATCCTCAGATACCGGCACCGACTCCACACAAGGTCTGAGGCCCTGACATCGACGGGAGACGAATCCCGAGAGGCCCCGAGCAACTCGCATGGGGACTGCCCTTTCCTGAGGCCACCACAGCGGTTCCCAGAGGTCCCCGTCGTAAGTCGAGAGCACCAGCCGCAACTCGAGAAAATCCAGGAGGTTCTCTGTTCCAAGCGAGATGAGGCCCATTTCCGCTGAGGCGACTAGAGGCTATTCACACCTAAACTCTGGAACTTCCAAAGGAACCTTCACACCCTTGCTGAAACTCAAGAAGTTCCGCGACATACCCGTCTCCACTCAAGAGGAAGCACGAGAGTCCCGCCCACCTCCAGAGGAGCCCCGTTTCGGGCTCCTAGCTCGAGAGGAGGGATCCTTTACCTGCGTGGTCGGGAAAGAATTCCGGCGTTCCCGTCGCATCTCAAGAGGAGGCGCTCTCCACAGGAAAGGCGAGAGGAACTCCCGGGTCGTGCCACCATTCCAGAGTCCACCAGATGTCTCAGTCCATTCCAGGGAAACCAGTTTTCCCTGCACTGCCTCGACTTTCAAGCCGAGGATCGACTCACACGTCGGTGGCACGTGGGACAGCCCAGTGGGAAAGCCTCGTGGGAAAGTCTCGTGGGAAAGCCTCGAGGGAAAGCCACAGACCCTTGATCCACGCGAAGGGAAGCGTGACACTGTTGCTACAGCTCGGGAGGAAAGCGGACTTGCATGCCCACACTCGAGACCAGGACTGACTCCCCTGGGGAGACTACAGAAGTACCCCAAGATCCATGTCAGCCCTGGAGAGGAATTCTCAGGTTCCGGCACCGACTCCACACAATTTCTTAGGCCCCGGCACCGACGGGAGAGGAATACCGAGAGGTCGCGTGCAACTTGCATGGGGACTGGCCTTCCCTGAGGCCACCAGAGCGGGTCCTGAGGGCCCCGTCGTAGGTCGAGAGCACCTGCCGCAACTCGAGAAAATCCAGGAGGTTCTCCCTTCCAGGCGAGATGAGGACCATTTCCGCTGAGGTGTCTCAAGGCTAATCACACCTAACCTCTGGACCTTACAAAGGGTCCTTCACATCCTTGCTGCAACTCAAGAAGTTCCCCGACATACCCGTATCCACTCGAGAGGAAGCACGAGAGTCCCGCCCACAGCCAGAGGAGCCCCGTTTCCGCCTCATAGCTCGAGAGGAGGGATCCTTTCCCTGCGTGGTCGGGAAAGAATTCCCGGCGTTCCCGTTGCAACTCAAGAGGAGGCGCTCTCCACCTGAAAGGCGAGAGGATTCAAGGCTCGTGCCACCATTCCAGAGTCCCGCAGATGTCTCAGTCCATTCCAGGGAAACCTGTTTTCCCTGCACTGCCTCGACTTTCAAGCCGAGGATTGAATCACACCACGGTGGCACGTGGGACAGCCCTGTGGGAAAGCCTCGTGGGAAAGCCTCGTGGGAAAGCCTCGAGGGAAAGCCACAGATCCCTTGATCCACGCGAAGGGAAGCGTGACACGGCTTCTACAGCTCGAGAGGAAAGCGCACGTGCAGGCGCCCACTCGAGACGAGGACTGACTCCCCTGGGGAGACTCCAGAAGTACCCCAAGATCCATGTCAGCACTGGAGAAGAATCCTCAGGTTCCGGCACCGACTCCACACAAAGGCCTTAGGCCCCGGCATCGTCGGGAGAGGAATCCCGAGAGGCCCCCGAGCAACTCGCATGGGGACTGGCCTTTCCTGAGGCCACCAGAGCGGGTCCCTGAGGTCCCCGTCGTAACGCGAGAACATCTGCACCAACTCAAGAAAATGCAGGAGGTTCTCCCCTCCAGGGGAGATGAGGCCAATTTCCTCTGAGGCGTCCCAGGCTAATCACACCTAACCTCTGGAACTTCCAAAGGGTCCTTCACACCCTTGCTGCAACTCAAGAAGTTCCCGACATACCCGTCTCCACTCGAGAGAAGCACGAGAGACCAGCCACATCCAGAGGAGCCCGTTTCCGCCTCATGGCTCGAGAGGAGGGATCCTTTCACTGCGTGGTCGGGAAAGAATTCCCGGCATTCCCCTCGCATCTCAAGAGGAGGCGCCCTCCACCTGAAAGGCGAGAGGACTCAAGAGTCGTGCCAGCCATTCCCAGAGTCCGCGCAGATGTCTCAGTCCATTCCAGGGAAACCTGTTTTCCTGCACTGCCTCGACTTTCAAGCCGAGGATCGAATCACACACACGGTGGCACGTGGGACAGCCCTGTGGGAAAGCCTCGTGGGAAAGCCTCGTGGAAAGCCTCGAGGAAAGCCACAGATCCCTTGATCCACGCGAAGGGAAGCGTGACACTTCTGCTACAGCTTGAGAGGAAAGCGCACGTGCAGGCGCCCACTCGAGACGAGGACTGACTCCCCTGGGGAGACTCCAGAAGTACCCAAGATCCATGTCAGCACTGGAGAGGAATCCTCAGGTTCGGCACCAACTCCACAGAAGGCCTTAGGCCCGGCATCGTCGGGAGAGGAATCCCAGAGAGGCCCCCGAGCAACTCGCATGGGGACTGGCCTTTCCTGAGGCCACCAGAGCGGGTCCCTGAGGTCCCCGTCGTAACGCGAGAACACCTGCACCAACTCAAGAAAATGCAGGAGTTCTCCCCCCTCCAGGGAGAGATGAGGCCAATTTCCTCTGAGGCGTCCCCAGGCTAATCACACCTAACCTCTGAACTTCCAAAGGGTCCTTCACACCCTTGCTGCAACTCAAGAAGTTCCCCGACATACCCATCTCCACTCGAGAGGAAGCACGAGAGTCCAGCCACATCCAGAGGAGGCCTCGTTTCCGCCTCATGGCTCGAGAGGAGGGATCCTTTCACTGCGTGGTCGGGAAAGAATTCCCGCATTCCCTCGCATCTCAGAGGAG
>NW_017197853.1:0-7908 GCF_001704415.2 Capra hircus
CCCTCGCTGCAACTCAAGAAGTTCCCCGACATACCCGTCTCCACTCGAGAGGAAGCACAGGAGTCGCTGCCCACATCCAGATGAGCCCCGTTTCCGCCTCATAGCTCGAGAGGTGGGATGCTTTCGCTGCGTGGTGGGAAAGAATTCCCGGCGTTCCCGTCGCATCTCAAGAGGAGGCGCTCTCCTCAGGAAAGGCGAGAGGAACTCCAGCGTCGTGCCACCATTCCCACAGTCCCAGATGTCTCAGTCCATTCCAGGGAAAACTGTTTTCCCTGCACTGCCTCGACTTTCAAGCCGAGGATCGACTCACACCACGGTGGCACGTGGGACAGCCCTGTGGGAAAGCCTCGTGGGAAAGCATCGAGGGAAAGCCACTGCTCCTTGATCCACGTGAAGGGAAGCGTAACACTCCTGCTAGAGCTCGGGAGAAAGCGCACGTGCATGCCCCCACTCGAGACAAGGACTCACTCCCCTGGGGAGACTCCAGAAGTACCCCAAGATCCATGTCAGCACTGGAGAGGAATCCTCAGGTTCTGGCACCATCTCCACACAAGGTCTTAGGCCTCGGCATCGACGGGAGAGGAATCCCGAGAGGACCCCGAGCAATTCGCATGGGGACTGGTCTTTCCTGAGGCCACCAGAGCAGGTCCCTGAGGTCCCGGTCGTAAGTTGTGAGCACCTGCCCAACTGGAGAAAATCCAGGTGGTTCTTCCCTCCAGGCGAGATGAGGCCCATTTCCGCTGAGCCATATCCAGGCTAATCACACCTAACATGTGGAACTTCCAAAAGTTCCTTCACACCCTTGCTGCAACTCAAGAAACTCCCGACATACCCGTCTCCAGAGGAGAGGAAGCACGAGAGTCCCGCCCACATACAGAGGAGCACCGATTCCGCCTCCTAGTTCGAGAGGAGGGATCCTTTCCTGCGTGGTCGGGAAAGAATTCCCGGCGTTCCCATCGCATCTCAAGAGGAGGCGCTCTCCACAGGAAAGGCGAGAGGAAATCCAGGTTCGTGCCACCATTCCCAGAGTCACCCAGATGTCTCTGTCCATTCCAGGGAAAACTGTTTTTCCCTGCAATGCCTCGACTTTCAAGCCGAGGATCGACTCACACCACGGTGGCACGTGGGACAGCCCTGTGGGAAAGGCTCGTGGGAAAGCCTCGAGGGAAAGCCACTGATCCCTCGATCCACGCGAAGGAAGCGTATCACTGCTGCTAGAGCTCGGGAGGAAAGCGCACGTGCCTGCCCTCACTCGAGTCGATGTCTGACTCCCCTGGGGAGACTCCAGAAGTACCCAAGATCCATGTCACACTGGAGAGGAATCCTCAGGTTCCGGCACCGACTCCACACAAGGTCTTAGACCCCGGCATCGATGGGGCAGGTATCCCGAGAGGCCCGAGCAACTCGCATGGGGAATGGCCTTCCTGAGGCCACCAGTGCGGGTCCCTGAGGTCCCCGTCGTATGTCGAGAGCACCTGCCACAACTCGAGAAAATCCAGGAGGTTCTCCCTCCAGGCGAGATGAGGCCCATTTCCGCTGAGGCGTCTCGAAGCTAATCACACCTAACCTCTGGAACTTCCAAAGGGTCCTTCACACCCTTGCTGCAACTCAAGAAGTTCCCCGACATACCCGTCTCCACTCGAGAGGAAGCACGAGAGTCCCGCCCACATCCAGAGGAGCCCCTTTTCTCCTCATAGCTCGAGACGAGGGATCCTTTCACTGTGTGTCGGGAAAGAATTCCTGGGGTTCCCGTCGCATCTCCAGAGGAGGCGCTCTCCACAGGAAAGGCGAGAGGAACTCCAGGGTCGTGCCACCATTCCCAGAGTCCCCCAGATATCTCAGTCCATTCCAGGGAAACCTGTTTTCCCTGCACTGCCTCGACTTTCAAGCCGAGGATCGACTCACACCACGGTGGCACGTGGGACAGCCCTGTGGGAAAGCCTCGTGGGAAAACCTCGTGGGAAATCCTCGAGGGAAAGCCACAGATCCCTTGATCCACACCAAGGGAAGCGTGACACTGCTGCTACAGCTCGAGGAAAGCACACGTGCATGCCACCACTGGAGACGAGGACTGACTTCCCTGGGAGACTCCAGAAGTCCCTCAAGATCCTTGTCAGCACTGGAGAGGAATCCTGAGGTTCCGGCACCATCTCCACACAATGTCTTAGGCCTGGCATCGACGGGAGAGAATCCTGAGAGGCCCCCGAGCAACGCATGGGGACTGGTCTTTCCTGAGGTCACCAGAGCAGGTCCCTGAGGTCCCGGTCGTAAGTTGTGAGCACCTGACTCTGGAGAAAATCCAGGAGGTTCTCCCCTCCAGGCGAGATGAGGCCCATTTCCGCTGAGGCGTCTCGGGCTAATCACACCTAACATCTGGAACTTCCAAAGGTCGTTCACACCCTCGCTGCAACTCAAGAAGTTCCCCGACATACCCGTCTCCACTCGAGAGGAAGCACAGGAGTCCTGCCACATCCAGATGAGCCCCGTTTCCGCCTCATAGCTCGAGAGGTGGGGATGCTTTCGCTGCGTGGTTGGGAAAGAATTCCGGCGTTCCCGTCGCATCTCAAGAGGAGGCGCTCTCCTCAAAGGCGAGAGGAACTCCAGCGTCGTGCCACCATTCCCACAGTCCCCCAGATGTCTCAGTCCATTCCAGGGAAAACTGTTTTCCCTGCACTGCCTCGACTTTCAAGCCGAGGATCGACTCTCACCACGGTGGCACGTGGGACAGCCCTGTGGGAAAGCCTCGTGGGAAAGCCTCGAGGGAAAGCCACAGATCCCTTGATCCACACGAAGGGAAGCGTGACACTGCTGCTACAGCTCGGGAGGAAAGCGCACGTGCATGCCCCTCACTCGAGACGAGGACTGACTCCCCTGGGGAGACTCCAGAAGTACCCCAAGATCCATGTCAGCACTGGAGAGGAATCCTCAGGTTCCGGCACCGACTCCACACAAGGTCTTAGGCCCATCGACGGGAGAGAATCCCGAGAGGCCCCGAGCAACTCGCATGGGGACTGGCCTTTCCTGAGGCCACCAGAGCGGGTCCCTGAGGTCCCGTCGTAAGTCGAGAGCACCTGCCGCAACTCGAGAAAATCCAGGAGGTTCTCCCTCCAGGCGAGATGAGGCTTTTTCCCTGAGGCGTCTCGAGGCTAATCACACCTAACCTCTGGAACTTCCAAAGGGTCCTTCGCACCCTTGCTGCAACTCAAGAAGTTCCCCGACATACCCGTCTCCACTCGAGAGGAAGCACGAGAGTCCCGCCCACATCCAGAGGAGCCCCCGTTTCCGCTCCTAGCTCGAGAGGAGGCATCCTTTCCCTGCGTGATCGGGAAAGAATTCCCGGCGTTCCCGTGGCAACTCAAGAGGAAGCGCTCTCAACATGAAGGCGAGAGGAACTCCTGGGTCGTGCCACCATTACCCAGAGTCCCCCAGATGTCTCAGTCCATTCCAGGGAAACCTGTTTTCCCTGCACTGCCTCGACCTTTCAAGCCGAGGATCGACTCACACCACGGTGGCACGTGGGACAGCCCTGTGGAAGTCGGGGAAAGCCTCGTGGAAAAGCCTCTGTGGGAAAGCCTCGAGGGAAAGCCACAGATCCCTTGATCCACGCGAAGGGAAGCGTGACACTGCTCTACAGCTCGGGAGGAAAGCCCAAGTGCATGCCCCAATCGTGACGAGGACTGACTCCCCTGGGGAGACTCTAGAAGTACCCCTAGATCCATGTCAGCACTGGAGAGGAATCCTCAGGATTCCGGCAACCGACTCCACACAAGGACTTAGGCCCCGGCATCAACGGGAGAGGAATCCTGAAGAGGCCCCGAGCAACTCGCATGGGACTGGCCTTTCCTGAGGCCACCAGAGCGGGTCCCTGATGGTCCCCGTCCTACGTGGAAAGCACCTGCCGACAACTCGAGAAAATCCAGGAGGTTCTCCCCTCCAGGGCGAGATGAGGCCCATTTTCCGCTGAGGCGTCTCGAGGCTAATCACACCTAACCTCTGGAAACTTCCAAAGGGTACCTTCACACCCTTGCTGCAACTCAAGAAGTTCCCCGACATACCCGTTCTTCACTCGAGAGGAAGACACGAGAGTCCCGCCCACATCCAGAGGAGCCCCGTTTCCGCCTCATAGCTCGAGAGGGATGATCTTCTTCCTGCTTGTCGTCGGGAAAGAATTCCCTGGCATTCCCGCGCATCTGAACAGGAGGCGCTTCTCCACAGGAAAGGCGAGAGGAAATCCAGGGTCGTGCCACCATTCCCAGAGTTCCCCAGATGTCTCAGTCCATTCCAGGAAAACCTGTTTTCCCTGCCACTGCCTCGACATTTCAAGCCGAGGATCGATTCACACCACGGTGGCACGTGGGACAGCCTTGTGGGAAAGCCTCGTGGGAAAGCCTCGAGGGAAAGCCACAGATCCTTGATCCACGCGAAGGGAAGGCGCGACACTGCTGCTACAGCTTCGGAGAGGAAAGCCCATGTGCATGCCCCCACGAGACGAGGATGACTCCCCTGGGGAGACTCCAGAGGTTCCCCAAGATCCATGTCCAGCACTGGAGGGGAATCCTCAGGTTCAGCAACGACTCCACACAAGGTCTTAGGCCCCGGCATCGACGGGAGAGGAATCCCGAGAGGCCCCCGAGCAACTCGCATGGGACTGACCGTTCCTGAGGCCACCAGAGCGGGTCCCTGAGGTCCCCGTCGCAAGTCGAGAGCACCTGCCGCAACCCGAGAAAAATCCAGGAGGTTGTCCCTCCAGGCGAGATGAGGCCCATTTCCAATGAGGCGTCTCGAAGCTAATCAAAACTAACCTCTGGAACTTCCAAAGGGTCCTCACACCCTTGCTGCAACTCAAGAATTTCCCCGACATACCGTCTCCACTCGAGAGGAAGAACGACAGTCCCGCCCACATCCAGAGGAGCCCCGTTTCTGCCTCCTAGCTCGAGAGGAGGGATCCTTTCCTGCGTGGTCGGTCAAGTATTCCCGGCGTTCCGGTCGGCATCTCAAGAGGAGGCGCTCTCACAGGAAAGGCGAGAGGAACTCCAGGGTCGTGCCACCATTCCCAGAGTCCCCCAGATGTCTCAGATGGAAACCTGTTTCCCTGCACTGCCTCTTGCCGAGGATGTTGGCAAGAGCCGGACCCTTTGGAAGTTCCAGAGGTTTTTTGATTAGCTTCGAGACGCCTCATTGGAAATGGGCCTCATCTCGCCTGGAGGGACAACCTCCTGGATTTTCTCGGGTTGCGGCAGGTGCTCTCGACTTGCGACGGGGACCTCAGGGACCCGCTCTGGTGGCCTCAGGGGCCAGTCCCCATGCGAGTTGCTCGGGGCCTCTCGGGATTCCTCTCCGTCGATGCCGGGGCCTAAGACCTTGTGTGGAGTCGTTGCTGCAACCTGAGGATTCCCCTCCAGTGCTGACATGGATCTTGGGAAACCTCTGGAGTCTCCCCAGGGGAGTCAGTCCTCGTCTCGTGTGGGGGCATGCACATGGCTTTCCTCTCGAACTGTAGCAGCAGTGTCGCGCTTCCCTTCGCGTGGATCAAGGGATCTGTGGCTTTCCCTCGAGGCTTTCCCACGAGGCTTTCCCACAAGGCTGTCCCACGTGCCACTGTGGTGTGAATCGATCCTCGGCTTGAAATTCGAGGCAGTGCAGGGAAAACAGGTTTCCCTGGAATGGACTGAGACATCTGGGGAACTCTGGGAATGGTGGCACGACCCTGGATTTCCTCTCGCCTTTCCTGTGGAGAACGCCTCCTGTTCAGATGCGGGAACCAGGAATCCTTTCCGACGACACAGGGAGAGAATCAATCCTCTCGAGCTATGAGGCGGAAACGGGGCTCCTCTGGATGTGGGCGGGACTCTCGTGTTTCCTCTCGAGTGAAGACGGGTATGTCGGGGAACTTCTTGAGTTGCAGCAAGGGTGTGAAGTACCCTTTGGAAGTTCCAGAGGTTAGGTGTGATTAGCCTCGAGACGCCTCAGCGGAAATGGGCCTCATCTCGCCTGAAGGGGAGAACCTCCTGGATTTTCTCGAGTTGCGGCAGGTGCTTTCCACGTAGGACGGGGACCACAGGACCCGCTCTGGTGGCCTCAGGGAAGGCCAGTCCCATGCGAGTTGCTCGGGGCCTCTTAGGATTCCTCTCCCGTTGATGCCGGGCCTAAGTCCTTGTGTGGAGTCGTTGCCAGAATCTGAGGATTCCTCTCCAGTGCTGACATGGATTTAGGGTACTTCTAGAGTCTCCCCATGGGAGTCAGTCCTCGTCAGATTGGGGCATGCACTTGGGCTTTCCTTCCGAGCTGTAGGAGCAGTGTCACGCTTCCCTTCGCGTGGATCAAGGGATCTGTGGCTTTCCCTCGAGGCTTTCCCAGGCTTCCCACGAGGCTTCCCACGAGCTTTCCACAGGGCTGTCCCACGTGCCACCGTGGTGTGAGTCGATCCTCGGCTTGAAAGCCGAGGCAGTGCAGGGAAAACAGGTTTCCCTGAATGGACTGAGACATCTGGGGACTCTGGGAATGGTGTCACGACCCTGGAGTTCCTCTCGCCTTTCCTGTGGAGAGCGCCTCCTCTTGAGATGCGACGGGAACGCCGGAAATTTTTCCCGATCACGCAGGGAAAGGATCCTCCTCTCGAGCTAGGAGGCGGAAACGGGGCTCCTCTGGATGTGGGCGGGACTCTCGTGCTTCCTCTCGAGTGGAGACGGTATGTCGGGGAACTTCTTGAGTTGCAGCAAGGGTGTGAAGGACCCTTTGGAAGTTCCAGAGGTTAGGTGTGATTAGCCTCGAGACGCCTCAGCGGAAATGGGCCTCATCTCGCCTGGAGGGGAGAACCTCCTGGATTTTCTCGAGTTGCGGCAGGTGCTCTCGAGATTACGACGGGACTTCAGGGACCCGCTCTGGTGGCCTCAGGAAAGGCTCCCCATGCGAGTTGCTCGGGGGGCCTCTCGGGATTCCTCTCCCGTCGATGCCGGGGCCTAAGACCTTGTGTGGAGTCGGTGCCGGAACCTGAGGATTCCTCTCCAGTGCTGACATGGATCTTGGGGTACTTCTGGAGTCTCCCCAGGGGAGTCAGTCCTCGTCTCGAGTGGGGCATGCCGTGCGCTTTCCTCCGAGCTGTAGCAGCAGTGTCACGCTTCCCTTCGTGTGATCAAGGGATCTGTGGCTTTCCTTTCGAGGCTTTCCCACAGGGTTTCCCACAGGCTGTCCCACGTGCCACCGTGGTGTGAGTCGATCCTCGGCTTGAAAGTCGAGGCAGTGCAGGGAAAACAGTTTTCCCTGGAATGGACTGAGACATCTGGGGACTGTGGGAATGGTGGCACGACGCTGGAGTTCCCTCTCGCCTTTCCTGAGGAGAGCGCCTCCTCTTGAGATGCGACGGAACGCCGGGAATTCTTTCCCAACCACGCAGGAAAGGATCCCTCCTCTCGAGCTATGAGGCGGAAACGGGGCTCATCTGGATGTGGGCAGGACTCCTGTGCTTCCTCTCGAGTGGAGACGGGTATGTCGGGAACTTCTTGAGTTGCAGCGAGGGTGTGAAGACCCTTTGGAAGTTCCAGATTTAGGTGTGATTAGCCCCAAGACGCCTCAGCGAAAATGGGCCTCATCTCGCCTGGAGGGGAGAACCTCCTGGATTTCTCCAGAGTCAGGTGCTCACAAACTTTATGACGGGACCTCAGGGACCTGCTCTGGTGACCTCAGGAAAGACCAGTCCCCATGCGAATTGCTCGGGGGCCTCTCAGGATTCCTCTCCCGTCGATGCCAGGGCCTAAGACATTGTGTGGAGATGGTGCCGGAACCTCAGGATTCCTCTCCAGTGCTGACAAGGATCTTGAGGGACTTCTGGAGTCTCCCCAGGGAAGTCAGTCCTCGTCTCCAGTGGTGCATGCACGTGGCTTTCCTCCGAGCTGTAGCAGCAGTGTCAGC
>NW_017197854.1:0-7908 GCF_001704415.2 Capra hircus
TCGGGAAAGAATTCCCGGCGTTCCCGTCGCATCTCAAGAGGAGGCGCTCTCCACAGGAAAGGCGAGAGGAACTCCAGTGTGCCATCATTCCAGAGACAACAGATATCTCAGTCATTTCCAGGGAAACCTGTTTTCCCTGCACTGCGTCGACTTTCAAGCCGAGGTTCGACTCACACCACGGTGGCACGTGGTAAGCCCTGTGGAAAGCCTCGTGGGAAAGCCTCGTGGGAAAGCCTCGAGGGAAAGCCACAGATCCCTTGATCCACGCGAAGGAAGCGTGACACTGCTGCTACAGCTCGGAGGAAAGCGCACGTGCATGCCCCCACTCGAGACGAGGACTGACTCCCCTGGGGAGATTCCAGAATTACCCCAAGATCCATGTCAGCACTGGAGAGGAATCGTCAGTTTCCGGCACCGACTTCACGCAAGGTCTTAGGCCCCAGCATCAAAGGGAGAGGAATCCTGAGAGGCCCCCTAGCAACTCGCATGGGGACTGGCCTTTCCCGAGGCCACCGGAGCGGGTCCCTGGGCCCGTCGTAAGTCGAGAGCACCTGCCGCATCTCGAGAAAATCCAGGAGGTTCTCCCTTCCAGGCGAGATGAGGCCAATTTCCGCTAAGGCGTCTCGAGGCTAATCACACCTAACCTATGGAACTTCCAAAGGGTCCTTCACACCCTTGCTGCAATCAAGAAGTTCCCCGACATACCAGTCTCCACTCGAGAGGAAGCTCGAGAGTCCCGCCACATCCAGAGGAGCCTAGTTTCCGCCTCATGGCTCGAGAGAAGGGATCCTTTCACTGCGTGGTCGGGAAAGAATTCCCGGCATTTCCTCGCATCTCAAGAGGAGGCTCTCTCCACAGGAAAGGCGAGAGGAACTCCAGGGTCGTGCCACCATTCCCAGAGTCCCCCAGATGTCTCAGTCCATTCCAGGGAAACTGTTTTCCCTGCACTGCCTCGACTTTCAAGCGAGGATCGACTTACACAACAGTGACACGTGGGTCAGCCCTGTGGGAAAGCCTCGTGGGAAAGCCTCGTGGGAAAGGGAAAGCCTCGAGGGAAAGCCACAGAGCTTTGATCCACGCGAAGGAAGCGTGACACTGCTGCTTCAGCTCCGGAGGAAAGCACACGTGCATGCCCCCACTCGAGACGAGGACTGACTCCCCTGGGGAGACTCCAGAAGTACCCAAGATCCATGTCAGCACTGGAGAGGAATCCTCAGTTTGCACCAACTCCACTCAAGGTCTTAGGCCCGGCATCGACGGAGAGGAATCCCGAGAGGCCCCGAGCAACTAGCATGGGGACTGGCCTTTCCTAAGGCCACCAGAGCGGGTCCCTGAGGTCCCCGTCGTAAGTCGAGAGCACTGCAGCAACTCGAGAAAATCCAGGAGGTTCTCCCCTCCAGGCGAGATGAGGCCATTTCCGCTGAGGCGTCTCGAGGCTAATCACACCTAAACTCTGGAACTTCCAAAGGTCCTTCACACCCTTGCTGCAACTCAAGAAGTTCCCCGACATACCCGTCTCCACTGAGAGGAAGCACGAGAGTCCCGCCCACATCCAGAGGAGCCCGTTTCCGCCTCCTAGCTCGAGAGGAGGGATCCTTTCCCTGCGTGTTCGGGAAAGAATTCCCGGCGTTCCCGTCGCATCTCAAGAGGAGGCGCTCTCCACAGGAAAGGCGAGAGGAACTCCAGGGTCGTGCCACCATTCCCAGAGTCCCCCAGATGTCTCAGTCCATTCCAGGGAAACCTGTTTTCCCTGCACTGCCTCGACTTTCAAGCCGAGGATCGACTCACATCACGGTGGCACGTGGGACAACCTGTGGAAAGCCTCGTGGAAAGCCTCCAGGGAAAGCCACAGATCCCTTGATCCACGCGAAGGGAAGCGTGACACTGCTGCTACAGCTCGGAGGAAACACGTGCATGCCCCCACTCGAGACGAGGACTGACTCCCCTGGGGAGACTCCAGAAGTACCCCAAGATCCATGTCAGCACTGGAGAGGAATCCTCAGGTTCCGGCACCGACTCCACACAAGTCTTAGGCCCCGGCATCGACGGGAGAGGAATCCCGAGAGGCCCCGAGCAACTCGCATGGGGACTGGCCTTTCCTGAGGCCACCAGAGCGGGTCCCTGAGGTCCCGTCGTAAGTCGAGAGCACCTGCCGCAACTCGAGAAAATCCAGGAGGTTCTCCCTCCAGGCGAGATGAGGCCCATTTCCGCTGAGGCGTCTCGAGGCTAATCACACCTAACCTCTGGAACTTCCAAAGGGTCCTTCACACCTTGCTGCAACTCAAGAAGTTCCCCGACATACCCGTCTCCACTCAAGAGGAAGCACGAGAGTCCCGCCCACATCCAGAGGGCCCCGTTTCCGCCCCTAGCTCGAGAGGAGGGATCCTTTCCTGCGTGGTCGGAAAGAATTCCCGGCGTTCCCGTCGCATCTCAAGAGGAGGCGCTCTCCACAGGAAAGGCGAGAGGAACTCCAGGGTCGTGCCACCATTCCCAGAGTCCCCAGATGTCTCAGTCCATTCCAGGGAAACCTGTTTTCCCTGCACTGCCTCGACTTTCAAGCCGAGGATCGACTCACACCACGGTGGCACGTGGGTGGGAAAGCCTCGTTGGTGGGAAAGCCTCGTGGGAAAGCCTTGGAAAGCCACTGATACCTTGATCACACGACTGGAGCATGACACTGCTGCTACAGCTAGGAGGAAAGCGCAGGTGCATGCCCCACTCGAGACGAGGACTGACTCCCCTGGGAGACTCCAGAAGTACCCCAAGATCCATGTCAGCACTGCACAGGAATCCTCAGATTCCGGCACGACTCCACACAAGGTCTTAGGCCCCGACATCGACGGAGAGGAATCCGAGAGGCCCCGAGCAACTCGCATGGGGACTGGCCTTTTCTGAGGCCCCCAGAGCGGGTCCTTGAAGTCGAGAGGCCCTATCTCGAGCAGGAGGTTCTCCCTCCAGGCGAGATGAGGCCCAGAGAGGCTGGAATCTCTTATGTTCTTGAGTTGCAGCCAGGGTGTGAAGCACCTTTGGAAGTTCCAGAGATTAGGGTGATTAGCCTCGAGACGCCTCAGCAGAAATGGGCCTCATCTCGCCTGGAGGGGGAACCTCCTGGATTTTCTCGAGATAGGGCAGTTGCTCTCGACTTACGACGGCGACCTCAGGACCCGCTCTGGTGGCCTCAGAAAGGCCAGTCCCCATGCGAGTTGCTCGGGGCCTCTCAGGATTCCTCTCCCGTCGATGCTGGGGCCTAAGACCTTGTGTGGAGTCCGGTGCCGGAACCTGAGATTCCTCTCCAGTGCTGACATGGATCTTGGGGTACTTCTGGAGTCTCCCAGGGAGTCAGTCCTCGTCTCGAGTGGGGCATGCACGTGCGCTTTCCTCCCGAGCTGTAGCAGCAGTGTCACAGCTTCCTTCGCGTGGATCAAGGGATCTGTGGCTTTCCCTCGAGGCTTTTCCCACGAGGCTTTCCCACGAGGCTTTCCCACAAGGGCTGTCCCACGTGCCACCGTGGTGTGAGTCGATCCTCGGCTTGAAAGTCGAGGCAGTTGCAGGGAAAAACAGGTTTCCCTGGAATGACTGAGACATCTGGGGACTCTGGGAATGTGGCACGACCCTGGAGTTCCTCTCGCCTTTCCTGTGGAGAGCGCCTCCTCTTGAGATGCGACGGGAACGCCGGGAATTCTTTCCCGACCACGCAGGGAAAGGATCCCTCCTCTCGAGCTAGAGGCGGAAACGGGGCTCCTCTGGATGTGGCGCGGGACTCTCGTGCTTCCTCTCGAAGTGGAGACGGGTATGTCGGGGAACTTCTTGAGTTGCAGCAAGGGTGTGAAGGACCCTTTGGAAGTTCCAGAGGTTAGGTGTGATTAGCCTCGAGACGCCTCAGCGGGAAATGGGCCTCTATCTCGCCTGGAGGAGGAAACTCCTGGATTTTCTCGAGTTGCGGCAGGTGCTCTCGACTTACGACGGGACCTCAGGGACACCGCTCTGGTGGCTCAGGAAAGGCCAGTCCCCATGCGAGGTTGCTCGGGGGCCTCTCGGGATTCCTCTCCCGTCGATGCGGGGCCTAAGACCTTGTGTGAGAGTCGGTGCCTGGAACCTGAGGATTCCTCTCCAGTGCTGACATGGATCTTGGGTACTTCTGGAGTCTCCCCAGGGGAGTCAGTCCTCGTCTCGAGTGGGGGCATGCACGTGCTTTCTCCGAGCTGTAGCAGCAGTGTCACGCTTCCCTTCGCGTGGATCAAGGGATCTGTGGCTTTCCCTGGAGGCTTTCACACGAGGCTTTCCACAGGTTGTCCCACGTACCACCGTGTGTGAGTCGATCCTCGGCTTGAAGTCGAGGCAGTGCAGGGAAAACAGGTTTCCCTGGAATGGACTGAGACATCTGGGGGACTCTGGGAATGGTGGCACGACCCTGGAGTTCCTCTCGCCTTTCCTGTGGAGAGCGCCTCCTCTTGAGATGCGACGGGAACGCCGGGATTCTTTCCCGAACACGCAGGGAAAGGATCCCTCCTCTCGAGCTAGGAGGCGGAAACAGGGCTCTCTGGATGTGGGCGGGACTCTCGTGCTTCCTCTTCAGTGGAGACGGGTATGTCGGGGAACTTCTTGAGTTGCAGCAAGGGTGTGAAGGACCGTTTGGAAGTTCCAGACGTTAGGTGTGATTAGCCTCGAGACGCCTCAGCGGAAATCGGCCTCATCTCGCCTGGAGGGAGAACCTCCTGGATTTTCTCGAGTTGCTGCACGTGCTCTCGACTTACGACGGGACCTCAGGGACCGCTCTGGTGGCCTTAGGAAAGGCCAGTCCCCATGCTAGTTGCGGGGGCCTCTCGGGATTCCTCTACCGTCGATGCCGGGGCCTAAGACCTTGAGTGGAGTTGGTGCACCAAACTGAGGATTCCTCTCCAGTGCTGACATGAATTTTGGGGTACTTCTGAAGTCTCCCCAGGGGAGTCAGTCCTCGTCTCGAGTGGGGCATGCACGTGTGCTTTCCTCCGAGCTGAAGCAGCAGTGTCACGCTTCACTTCGCGTGGATCAAAGCCTCTGTGGCTTTCCCTCGAGGCTTTCCCAGGAGGCTTTCCCACGAGGCTTTCCCACGAGGCTTTCCCACAGGGCTGACCCACGTGTCACTGTTGTGTAAGTCGATCCTCGGCTTGAAAGTCGAGGCAGTGCAGGGAAAACAGTTTACCCTGGAATGGACTGAGACATCTGGGGACTCTGGGAATGGTGGCACGACCCTGGAGTTCCTCTCGCCTTTCCTGTGGAGAGAGCCTCCTCTTGAGATGCGAGGGAAATGCCGGGAATTCTTTCCCGACCACGCAGTGAAGGATCCCTTCTCTCGAGCCATGAGGCGGAAACTAGGCTCCTCTGGAAGTGGCGGACTCTCGAGCTTCCTCTCGAGTGGAGACTGGTATGTCGGGGAACTTCTTGATTGCAGCAAGGGTGTGAAGGACCCTTTGGAAGTTCCATAGGTTAGGTGTGATTAGCCTCGAGACGCCTTAGCGGAAATTGGCCTCATCTCGCCTGGAAGGGAGAACCTCCTGGATTTTCTCGAGATGCGGCAGGTGCTCTCACTTACGACGGGGACCACAGGGACCCGCTCCGGTGGCCTCGGAAAGGCCAGTCCCCATGCGAGTTGCTAGGGGGGCCTCTCAGGATTCCTCTCCCTTTGATGCTGGGGCCTAAGACCTTGCGTGAAGTCGGTGCCGGAAACTGACGATTCCTCTCCAGTGCTGACATGGATCTTGGGTAATTCTGGAATCTCCCCAGGGGAGTCAGTCCTCGTCTCGAGTGGGGGCATGCACGTGCGCTTTCCTCCCGAGCTGTAGCAGCAGTGTCACGCTTCCCTTCGCGTGGATCAAGGGATCTGTGGCTTTCCTCGAGGCTTTCCCACGAGGCTTTCCAACGAGGCTTTCCACAGGGCTTACCCACGTGCCACCGTGGTGTGAGTCGAACCTCGGCTTGAAAGTCGACGCAGTGCAGGGAAAACAGGTTTCCCTGGAATGGACTGAGATATCTCGTTGTCTCTGGAATGATGGCACGACCCTGGAGTTCCTCTCGCCTTTCCTGTGGAGAGCGCCTCCTCTTGAGATGCGACGGGAACGCCGGGAATTCTTTCCCGACCACGCAGGGAAAGGATCCCTCCTCTCGAGCTAGGAGGCGGAAACGGGGCTCCTCTGGATGTGGCCGGGACTCTCGTGCTTCCTCTCAAGTGGAGACGGGTATGTCGGGGAAATTGTAAAGTTGCAGCAAGGGTGTGAAGGACCCTTTGGAAGTTCCAGAGGTTAGGTGTGATTAGCCTCGAGACGCCTCAGCGGAAATGGGCCTTATCTCGCCTGGAGGGGGAACCTCCTGGATTTTTTCGAGTTGCGGCAGGTGCTCTCGACTTACGACGGGGACCTCAGGGACACGATCTGGTGGCTTCAGGAAAGGCCAGTCCCCATGCGAGTTGCTCGGGGGCCTCTCGGGATTCCTCTCCCTTCGATGCCAGGGCCTAAGACCTTGTGTGGAGTCGGTGCTGGAACCTGAGGATTCCTCTCCAGTGCTGATATGGATCTTGGGTACTTCTGGAGTCTCCCCAGTGGAGTCAGTCCTCGTCTCGAGTGGGGGCATGCACGTGCGCTTTCCTCCCGAGCTGTAGCAGCAGTGTCACTCTTCCCTACGCGTGGATCAAGGGATCTGTGGCTTTCCCTCGAGGCTTTCCCATGAGGCTTTCCCAGGAGCCTTTCCCACAGGGCTGTCCGACGTGCCATCGCGGTGTGAGTCGATCCTCGGCTTGAAAGTCGAGGCAGTGCAGGGAAAACAGGTTTCCCTGGAATGGACTGAGACATCTGGGGACTCTGGGAATGGGGCCTGATACTGGAGTTCCTCTCGCCTTTCCTGTGGAGAGCGCCTCCTCTTGAGATGCGACGGAACGCTAGGAATTCTTTCCCGACCACGCAGGGAAAGGATCCCTCCTCTCGAGCGAGCAGGCGGAAACGGGGCCACTCTGGATATGGGCGGGACTCTCGGATTCCTCTTGAGTGGAGACGGGTATGTCGGGAACTTCTTGAGTTGCAGCAAGGGTGTGAAGGACACTTTGGAAGTTCCAGAGTTAAAGTGTGATTACCCCTAGTTGCCTCAGCGTAAATGGGCCTCATCTCGCCTGGAGGGGAGAACCTCCTGGATTTTCTCGAGTTGCGGCAGGTGCTCTCGACTTACGATGGGACCTCAGGGATCGCTCTGGTGCCCTCAGGAAAGGCCAGTCCCCATGCGAGTTTCTCGGGGCCTCTCGGGATTCCTCTCCCGTCGATGCTGGGGCCTAAGACCTTGTGTGGACTCAGTGCTGGAACCTGAGGATTTCTCTCCAGTGCAGACATGGATCTTAGGGTACTTCTGGAGTCTCCCCAGGGCAGTCAGTCCTCGTCTCGAGTGGGGGCATGCACGTGCGCTTTCCTCCCGAGCTCTAGCAACAGTGTCATGCTTCCCTTTCGCGTGGATCAAGGGATCTGTGGCTTTCCCTCGAGGCTTTCCCACGAGTCTTTCCCACAGGGCTGTCCAACGTGCCATCACGGTGTGAGTCGATCCTCGGCCTGAAAGTCGAGGCAGTGCAGGGAAACAGTTTTCCCTGGAATGGACTGAGACAGCTTGGGGACTCTGGGAATAGGGCCTGATCCTGGAGTTCCTCTCGCCTTTCCTGTGGAGAGCGCCTCCACTTGAGATGCGACGGGAACGCCGGGAATACTTTCCCGACCCGCAGGGAAAGGATCCCTCCTCTCGAGCTAGCAGGCGGAAACGGGGCTCCTCTGGATGTGGGCGGGACTCTCGTGCTTCCTCTTGAGTGGAGTCCCGTATGTCGGGAACTTCTTGAGTTGCAGCAAGGGTGTGAAGGACCCTTTGGAAAGTTCCAGAGGTTAGGTGTGATTAGCCTCGAGA
>NW_017197855.1:0-7907 GCF_001704415.2 Capra hircus
CTGTGGTTTGAGTCGATCCTCGGCTTGAAAGTCCAGGCAGTGCAGGGAAAACAGGTTTCCCTGGAATGGACTGAGACATCTGGGGACTCTGGAATGGTGACACGACCCTTGAGTTCCTCTCGCCTTTCCTGTGAGAGCGCCCCCTCTTGATATGTGACGGATCGCCAGGAATTCTTTTCCGAACACGCAGGGAAAGGATCCCTCCTGTCGAGCTAGGAGGCGGAAACAGGGCTCCTCTGGATGTGGGCGGGACTCTCGTGTTTCCTCTCGAGTGGAGACGGGTATGTCAGGAACTTCTTGAGTTGCAGCAATGGTGTGAAGGGCCCTTTGGAAGTCCAGAGTTTAAGATGTGATTAGCCTCGAGTCGCCTCTGCGGAAATGGGCCTCATCTCGTCTGGAGGGAAGAACCTCCTGGATTTTCTTACTTGTGGCAGGTGCTCTTGACTTATGACGGCAACCTCAGGGACTCGCTCTGGTGGCCTCAGGAAGGCCAGTCCCCATGCGAGTTGCTCGGGACCTCTCGGGATTTCACTCCATCGATGCAGGGGCCTAAGACCTTGTGTGGAGTCAGTGCCGGAACCTGAGGATTCCTATCCATTGCTGACATGGATCTTGGGGTACTTCTGGAGTCTCCCCAGGGAGTCAGTCCTCGTCTCGAGTGGGCGCATGCACATGCGCTTACCTCCCGAGCTGTAGCTGAAGTATCTCGCTTCCCTTCTTGTGGAGTAAGGATCTGTGGCTTTCCCTCGAGTCTTTCCCACGAGGCTTTCCCACGAGGCTTTCCCAAATGGCTGTCCCAGGTGCCACCGTGGTGTGAATCGATCCTCGGCTTGAAAGCCAAGGCAATGCCAGGGAAAACAGGTTTCCGTGGAATGGACTGAGACATGTGGGGGACTCTGGGATTGGTGGCACCACCCTGGAGTTCCTCTCGCCTTCCTGTGGAGAGCGACTCCTCTTGAGACGCTATGGGAACGCCGGGAATTCTTTCCCGACAACGCAGGGAAAGGATCCCTCCTCTCGGGCTAGGAGACGGAAAACGGGGCTCCTCTGGATGTGGCGGGATTCTCGTGCTTCCTCTCGAGTGGAGACAGGTATGTCGGGGAACTTCTTGAGTTGCAGCAAGGACGTGAAGGACCCTTTGGAAGTTTCAGAGGTTAGGTGTGATTAGCCTCGAGACGCCTCAGCGGAAATGGGCCTCATCTCGCATGGAGGGGAGAACCTCCTGGATTTTCTCGAGTTGTGGCAGGTGCTCTCGACTTATGACGGGGAACTCAGGGACCCGCTCTGGTGGCCTATCGAAAGGCCGGTCCCCTTGAGAGTGCTCGGGGGCCTCTAGGGATTACCTTTCCCGTCGATGCCTGTGAGCCATAAGACCTTGTGTGGACTCAGTGCCGGAACCTGAGGATTCCTCTCCAGTGCATGACATGGATCTTGGGTACTTCTGGAGTCTCCCCCGGGGCAGTCAGTCTGGTCTCGAGTGGGGGCATGCACGTGCGCTTTCCTCCGAGCTGCAGCAGCAGTGTCGAGCTTCCCTTTGCGAGGATCAAGGGATCTGTTGGCTTTCACTCGAGGCTTTCCCACGAGGCTTTCCCACGGAGGGCTTTACCACATGGCTCTCCCACGTGTCACGGTGGTGTGAGTCGAAGCTCGGCTTGAAAGTCGAGGCAGTGAAGGGGAAAACAGGTTTTCCCTGGAATGGACGGAGACATCTGGGGGACTCTGGGAATGGTGGCACGACCCTGGAGTTCCTCTCGCCTTTCCTGTGGAGAGCGCCTCCTCTTGAGATGCAACGGTAACGACAGGGAATTCTTTCCTGACCACGCATTGGAAGGGATCCTGCTCTCAAGCTATGAGGCGGAAACAGGGCTCCTCTGGATGTGGGCGGGACTCTCGTTCTTCCTCTTGAGGGAGACGGTTATGTCGGGGAACTTCTTGAGTTGCAGCAAGTGTGTGAAGGACCCGTAGGAATTTCCAGAGGCAGGTGTATTAGCCTCGAGACGCCTCAGCGGAAACGGGCCTCATCTGGCCTGGAGGGTAGAACCTCCAGGATTTTCTCAGTTGTGACAGGTGCTCTCGATTGACGACGGGGAACTCAGGGACCCGCTCTGGTGGCATCAGGAAAGGCCAGTCCCCTTGCGAGTTGCTCGGGTTCTCTCGGGATTCCTCTCCCTTCGATGCTGGGGCCTAAGACCTTGTGTGGAGTCGGTGCTGGAACCTGAGGTTTCCTCTCCAGTGCTAGACATGGATTTTAGTGAAATTCTGGAGTCTCCCAGGGGAGTCAGTCCCCGTCTCGAGTGGGGGCATGCACGTGCACTTTCCTCCCCAGCTGCAGCAGCAGTGTCACGCTTCCCTTCGCGTGGATCAAGGGATCTATGGCTTTTCCTGGAGGCTTTCACAGGAGGCTTTCCCACGAGGCTTTCCCACATGGTTGTCCACGTGCCATCCGTGATGTGAGTCGATCCATCGGCTTGAATGTCGAGGCAGTGCA
The DNA here is from genome assembly GCF_001704415.2 of Capra hircus. Taxonomy (NCBI): domain Eukaryota; kingdom Metazoa; phylum Chordata; class Mammalia; order Artiodactyla; family Bovidae; genus Capra; species Capra hircus. The sequence goes on from NW_017197855.1 coordinate 2,489, forward strand.
GGGAAAACAGGTTTCCCTGGAAAGGCACTGAGACATCTTGGGGACTCTGGGAATGGTGGCACGACCCTGGAGTTCCTTCTCGCCTTTCCTGTGGAGAGCGCCTCCCTCCTGAGATGCGACGGGAACGCCGGGAATTCTTTGCCAGACCACGCAAGGAAAGGATCCCTCCTCTCGAGCTAGGAGGCAGAAACGGGGCTCCTCTGGATGTGGGCGGGACTCTCGTGCTTCCTCTCGAGTGGAGACGGGTAGTCGGGGAACTTCTTGAGTTGCAGCAAGGCTGTGAAGGACCCTTTGGAATTTCCAGAGATTAGGTGTGATTAGCTTCCAGTCTGCCTCAGCGGAAATGGGCCTCATCTCGCCTGGAGGGGACAACCTCCTGGATTTTCTCGAGTTGCGGCAGGTGCTCTCGACTTACGACGGGGACCTACAGGGACACCCTCTGGTGGCCTCAGGAAAGGCCAGTCCCCATGCGAGTTGCTCCGGGAGCCTTTCGGGATTTCTCTCTCCCGTCGCATGCCGGGGCCTAAGACCTTGTATGGAGTTGGTGCCGGAAGCTGAGGATTCCTCTCCAGTGCTGACATGGACCTTGGGGTACTTCTGGAGTATCCTCAGGGGAGTCAGTCCTCGTCTCCGAGTGGGGGCATGCACGTGCGATTTCCTCCCGAGCTGTATCAGCAGTGTCACGCTTCCCTTCGTGTGAATCAAGGGATCTGTGGCTTTCCCTCGAGGCTTTCCCACGAGGATTTCTCAGAGCTTTCCCACGAGGCCTTTCCCACAGGGCTGTCCCACGTGCCACCGTGGTGTGAGTCAATCCTCGGCTTGAAGGTCGAGGCTAGTGCAGGGAAAACAGGTTTCCCTTGAATGGACTGAGACATCTGGGGGACTCTGGGAATGTGGCACGACCCTGGAGTTCCTCTCGCTTTCCTGTGGAGAGCGGTTACTCTTGAGATGCGACGGGAACGCCGGGAATTCTTTCCCGAACACGCAGGGAAAGGATCCCTCCTCTCGAGCTAGGAGGCGGAAACGGCGCACCTCTGGATGAGGGAGGGACTCTCCTGATTCCTCTCGAGTGGAGACGGGTATGTCGGGGAACTTCTTGAGATGCAGCAAGGGTGTGAAGGACCCTTTGGAAGTTCCAGAGTTTAGGTGTGATTAACCTCGAGACGCCTCAGCGGAAATGGGCCTCATCTCGCCTGGAGGGGAGAACCTCCTAGATTTACTCGAGTTGCGGCAGGTGCTCTCGACTTACGACGGGGACCTCAGGGACCTGCTCTGATGGCCTCAGGAAAGGCCAGTCCCCAAGCGAGTTGCACGGGGGCCTCTCGGGATTCCTCTCCCGTCGATGCCGGGGCCTAAGACCTTGTGTGCAGTCCGTGCCGGAACCTGAGGATTCCTCTCCAGTGCTGACATGGATCTTGGGAGTACTTCTGGAGTCTCCCCAGGGGAGTCAGTCCTCGTTCTCGAGTGGGGGCATGCACGTGCAATTTCCTCCCGAACTGTAGCAGCATTGTCAGGCTTCCCTTCGCGTGGATCAAGGGATCTGTGGCTTTCCCTGGAGGCTTTCACACGAGGCTTTCCCACGAGGCTTTCCCACATGGTTGTCCCACGTGCCACCGTGATGTGAGTCGATCCTAGGCTTGAATGTCGAAGCAGTGCAGGGAAAACAGGTTTCCCTGGAATGGACTGAGACATCTGGGGGACTCTGGGAAAGGTGGCACGACCCTGGAGTTCCTCTCGCCTTTCATGTGGAGAGCGCCACCTCTTGAGATGCGACAGGAACGCCGGGATTTCTTTCCCGATGACGCAGGGAAAGGATCCCTCCTCTCGAGCTAGTAGGCAGAAACGGGGCTCCTCTGGATGTGGGCGGGACTCTCGTGCTTCCTCTCGAGTGGAGACGGTATGTCGGTGAACATCTTGAGTTGCAGCCAGGGTGTGAAGCACCGTTTGGAAGTTCCAGAGATTATGTGTGATTAGCCTCGAGACGCCTCAGCAGAAATGGGCCTCATCACGCCTGGAGGGGAGAACCTCCTGGATTTTCTCGAGATAGGGCAGTTGCTCTCGACTTACGACGGGGACCTCAAGGACCCGCTCTGGGGGCCTCAGAAAAGGCCAGTCCCCATGCGAGTTGCTCGGGCCTCTCGGGATTCCTCTCCCGTCGATGCCGGGGCCTAAGACCTTGTGTGGAGTTCGGTTCCGGAATCTGAGGTTTCCTGTGCAGTTCTGACATGGATTTTGGGGTACTTCTGGAGTCTCCCCAGGGGAGTCAGTCCTCGTCTCGAGTGGGGGCATGCACCTGCGCTTTCCTCCCTAGCTGTAGCAGCAGTGTCATGCTCCAGTCGCATGGATCAAGGTATCAGTGGCTTTCCCTCGAGGCTTTCCCCACGATGCTTTCCAACAAGGCTTTCCCACGAGGATTTCCCACAGGGCTGTGCCACGTGCCACCGTGGTGTTAGTCGATCCTCGGCTTGAAAGTCGAGGCAGTGCAGGGATAACAGGTCTCCCTGGAATGGACTGAGACATCTGGGGGACTCTGGGATTGGTGGCACGACCATGGAGTTCCTCTCGCCTTTCCTCTGGAGAGCGCCACCTCTTGAGATGCGTCGGGAACGCCGGGAAATCTTTCTCGACCACGCAAGGAAAGGATCCCTCCTCTCGAGCTAGGAGGCGGAAACGGGGCTCCTCTGGATGTGAGCGGGACTCTCGTGCTTCCTCTCAAGTGGAGACGGGTATGTCGGGAACTTCTTGAGTTGCAGCAAGGGTGTGAATGACCCTTTGGAAGTTTCAGAGGCTAGGTGTGATTAGCCTCGAGACGCCTCTGCGGAAATGGGCCTCATCTCGCTGGAGGGAAAACCTCCTGGATTTTCTCGAGTTGCGGCAGGTGCTCTCGACTTACGACGGGACCTCAGGGACCCGCTCTGGTGGCTCAGGAAAGGCAGTCCGCATGCGAGTTGCTCGCGGGCCTCTCGGGATTCCTCTCCGTCGATGCCGGGGCCTAAGACCTTGTGTGGAGTCGGTGCCGGAACCTGAGGATTCTTCTCCAGTGCTGACATGGATCTTGGGCTACTTCTGGAGTCTCCACAGGGGAGTCTTTCATCGTCTCGAGTGGGGGCATGCATGTGCGCTTTCCTCCGAGCTGAAGCAGCAGATTCACGCTTCCTTCCAGTGGATCAAGGGATCTGTGGCTATCCCTCGAGGCTTTCCCACGAGGCTTCCCACAGGTTTGTACCACGTGCCACCGTGGTGTGAGTCGTTCCTCGGCATGAAAGTCGAAGCAGTGCAGGGAAAACAGGTTTCCCTGGAATGGACTGAGACATCTGGGGGTCTCTGGGAATGGTGGCAAGACCCTGGAGTTCCTCTCGCCTTTCCTGTGGAGAGCGCCTCCTCTTGAGTTGCGACGGGAACACCGAGAATTTTTTACCGAACACACAAGGAAAGGGTCCCTTCCTCGAGCTAGTAAGCGTAAATGGGCTCCTCTGGATGAGGGCGGACACTCGTACTTCCTCTCGAGTGGAGACGGGTATGTCGGGGAACTTCTTGAGGTGCAGCAAGGGTGTGAAGGACCCTTTGGAAGTTCCAGTGGTTAGGTGTGATTAACATCGAGACGCCTCAGCGGAAATGGGCCTCATCTCGCCTGGCGCGGAGAACCTCCTGGATTTTCTAGAGTTGCGGCAGGTGCTGTCGACTTACGACGGGGACCTCAGGGACCTGCTCTGGTGGCCTTAGGAAAGGACAGTCCCAAGCGAGTTGCATGGGGGCCTCTCGGGATTCCTCTCCGTCGATGCGGGTCCTAAGACCTTGTGTGGAGTCCGTGCCGGAACCTGAGGATTCCTCTGCAGTGCTGACATGGATGTTGGGATACTTCTGGAGTCTCCCCAGGGGAGTCAGTCCTCGTCTCGAGTGGGGTCATGCACGTGCGCTTTCCTCGGAGCTGTAGCAGCAGAGTCACACTTCCCTATGCGTGGATCAAAGCATCAGTGGCTTTCCCTCGAGGCTTTCCATGAGGCTTTCCCACGAGGCTTTCCCACGAGGCTTTCCCACAGGGCTGTCCGTCGTGCCACCCTGGTGTGAGTCGATCCTCGGTTGAATGTCGAAGCACTGCAGGGAAAACAGGTTTCCCTGGAATGGACTGAGACATCTGGGGGACTCTGGGAAAGGTGGCACGACTCTGGAGTTCTCTCGCCTTTCCTGTGGAGAGCGCCTCCTCTTGAGATGCGACGGGAACGCCGGGATTTCTTTCCGATGACGCAGGGAAAGGATCCCTCCTCTCGAGCTAGTAGGCAGAAACGGGGCTCCTCTGGATGTGGGCGGGACTCTCGTGCTTCCTCTCGAATGGAGACGGTATGTCGGGAACATCTTGAGTTGCAGCCAGGGTGTGAAGCACGTTTGGAAGTTCCAGAGATTAGGTGTGATTAGCCTCGAGACGCCTCAGCAGAAATGGCCTCATCTCGCCTGGGGGAGAACCTCCTGGATTTTCTGAGATAGGGCAATTGCTCTCGACTTACGACGGGGACCTCAAGGACCCGCTCTGGGGGCCTCAGAAAAGGCCAGTCCCCATGCGAGTTGCTCGGGGCCTCTCGGGATTCCCTCCCGTCGATGTCGGGGCCTAAGACCTTGTGTGGAGTCGGTGCCGGAATCTGAGGTTTCCTGTGCAGTGCTGACATGGATCTTGGGGTACTTCTGGAGTCTTCCCAGGGGAGTTAGTCCTCGTCTCGAGTGGGGCATGCACCTGCGCTTTCCTCCCTAGCTGTAGCAGCAGTGTCATGCTCCAGTCGTGTGGATCAAGGTATCAGTGGCTTTCCCTCGAGGCTTTCCCACGATGCTTTCCAGCAAGGCTTTCCCACGAGGCTTTCCCACAGGGCTGTCCCACGTGCCACGGTGTTGTGAGTCGATCCTCGGCTTGAGAGTCGAGGTAGTGCAGGGAAAACAGGTTTCCCTGAAATGGACTGAGACATCTGGGGGACTCTGGGAATGGTGGCACGACCCTGGAGTTCCTTTCGCCTTTCCTGTGGAGAGCGCCTCCTCTTGAGATGCGACGAGAACGCCGGGAATTCTTTCCGACCACGCAGGGAAAGGATCCCTCCTCTAGAGCTAGGGGCTGAAACGGGGCTCCTCTGGATGTGGGCGGGACTCTCGTGCTTCCTCTCCAGTGGAGACGGGTATGTCGGGGAACTTCTTGAGTTGCAGCAAGCGTGTGAAGGACCCTTTGGAAAGTTCCAGAGTTAGGTGTGATTAGCCTCGAGACGCCTCAGCGAAATGGGGCTCACCTCGCCTGGAGGGGGGACCTCGTGGATTTTCTCGAGTTGCGCAGGTGCTCTCGACTTACGACAGGACCTCAGGGGACCGCTCTGCGTGGTCTCACGAAAGGCCCAGTCCCCATGCCGAGTTGCTCGGGGCTCTCGGGTTTCCTCTCCCGTCGAAG
>NW_017197856.1:0-7907 GCF_001704415.2 Capra hircus
AAGGAAGGCACCAGTGGCGGTCTCCCAGGCTCGCTCAGACAGCTCCTTCCTGGGGAGGGAGCCTAAAAGCAAGGCAAGTCTGGGCAAGGCGAGCCCCGGCCGAGCAGCTCGCGCCAGAAACTCTGCCAGATCGGGGCTCTGAGCAGAGCTAGAGCTCTGCCGTACTGGAGGCCACTTAGCTCCGTGCAAGCAGGGCTTTCCTCTTGACTGGGCTCGGCTGCCTCCTCTTCTCCCGAGGAGGCTCGCTACACTGCTGGCTGTGCTCTCGCCTATCAGGCGGGCGCGCAGGGCTCCTCCAGCAGGTCTTGCCTCAGGGGCTGCTTCCCCTGAGTTGAGGCTGTGGGCGGGAACCCAGACACGCAGGATAAGGCCCCAACCACCTGCACATGTCTGCTGGGGAGGAGAGTGCTAGGGAACCTACGTCTCTCACACACTTTCTAGGCACCCACGGAGTCAGCCTCTGGGAGTGTGGGATGCAAAAACCCAGCCAGGGGCCCTTGGAACCTGGTGCTCTCCGTGCGGAGCTTTGTCTGGGCGGCCAAGGAACCGCTGAAGGAGCCCTGCTGTTGCCCTTCGCTTCCCTCTGACAGAGCTTTCACTGCTGGAGCCCTTGGCAGTGTGCAACCCACCAGCCCCTAAGCCCTCCTCAAGGACGCTTGGGACCTAAGTGCAAAGGCAAGGCAGGGGTAGAGCTGAAGCCAGGAAGGCGCCAGTGGCGTTTCCGAGCCTCACACAGCCTGCTCCTTCCTGGGGAGGGAGCCTTAAAGCAAGGCAAGTCTGCGCAAGGCTCGCCTATGGCAGAGCATCTTGGTGCCAGGAACTCTGCCAGATCGGGCCTCTGAACAGAGCTAGAGATCTGCCGTACTGGAGTCGCACTTAGCTTCGTGAAGCAGGGATTTCAGCTTGACGGGGACTTGCTGCCTCCTCTTCCCCCGAGGAGGCTCGCTTCCCTGCTGGCTGTGCACTCGCCTATCAGGCGGGGGCGCAGGGCTCCTCCAGCAGGTCTTGCCTCAGGGGCTGCTTCCCCTGAGTTGGGGCTGTGGGCAGGAACCCAGACACGCAGGATCAGGCCCCAACACCTGCACATGTCTCTGCTGGGGAGGAGAGTGCTAGGGAACCTACGTCTGTCATACACTTTCTGGGCACCCAAGGAATCAGCCTCCGTGTGTGCGGGGCTGAAAACCCCAGCCAGGGACCTGGGAGCCTGGTGCTCTCCGTGTGGCGCTGAATCTGGGCGGCCAAGCAACCGCTGGAGGAGCCCTGCAGTTGCCCTTCCCTTCCCTCTGACAGAATTCTCACTGCTGGAGCCCTTGGCAGTGTGCAACCCACCAGCCCCTAAGCTCTCCTTAAGGAGGACTGGGACCTAAGTGCAAAGGCAAGGCAGGATTGGAGCTGAGGCAAGAAAGGCGCCAGTGGCGACTCCCAGGCTCCTGCTGCCTGCTCCTTCCTGGAGAGGCAGCCTAAAAGCAAGGCAAGTCTGGGCAAGGCTACCCCCGGCAGAGCAGCCTCGCGCCAGGAACTCTGCCAGATCGGGCTCTGAGCAGAGCTAGAGCTCTGCCGTACTGGAGGCGCACTTAGCTCCGTGCAAGCAGGGCTTTCAACTTGACGGGGCTGGGCTGCCTCCTCTTTCCCCGAGGAGGCTCGCTTCCCTGCTGGCTGTGCACTCGCCTATCAGGCGGGGGGCGCAGGGCTCCTCCAGCAGGTCTTGCCTCAGGGGCTGCTTCCCCTGAGTTGGGGGCTGTGGGCAGGAACCCAGACACGCAGGATCAGGCCCCAACCACCTGCACATGTCTCTGGGGAGGAGAGTGCTAGGGAACCTACGTCTGTCATACACTTTCTGGGCACCCAAGGAATCAGCCTCCGTGTGTGCGGGGCTGAAAACCCCAGCCAGGGGCCCTGGGAGCCTGGTGCTCTCGGTGCGGCGCTGATTCTAGGCGGCCTAGAAACCGCTGGAGGAGCCCTGCAGTTGCCCTTCCCTTCCCTCTGACAGAGCTCTCACTGCTGAAGCCCTTGGCAGTGTGCAACCCACCACCCCCTAAGCCCTCCCCAACGACGCCTGGCACCTATGTGCAAAGGCAAGGCAGGATTGGAGCTGAGGCAAGGAAGGCACCAGTGGCGTCTCCCAGGCTCGCTCAGACAGCTCCTTCCTGGGAGGGAGCCTAAAAGCAAGGCAAGTCTGGGCAAGGCGAGCCCCGGCCGAGCAGCCTCGCGCCAGAAACTCTGCCAGATCGGGGCTCTGAGCAGAGCTAGAGCTCTGCCGTACTGGAGGCCCACTTAGCTCCGTGCAAGCAGGGCTTTCCTCTTGACTGGGCTCGGCTGCCTCCTCTTCTCCGAGGAGGCTCGCTACACTGCTGGCTGTGCTCTCGCCTATCAGGCGGGCGCGCAGGGCTCCTCCAGCAGGTCTTGCCTCAGGGGCTGCTTCCCCTGAGTTGAGGCTGTGGGCGGGAACCCAGACACGCAGGATAAGGCCCCAACCACCTGCACATGTCTCTGCTGGGGAGGAGAGTGCTAGGGAACCTACGTCTCTCACACACTTTCTAGGCACCCACGGAGTCAGCCTCTGGGAGTGTGGGGATGCAAAACCCAGCCAGGGGCCCTTGGAACCTGGTGCTCTCCGTGCGGAGCTTTGTCTGGGCGGCCAAGGAACCGCTGAAGGAGCCCTGCTGTTGCCCTTCGCTTCCCTCTGACAGAGCTTTCACTGCTGGAGCCCTTGGCAGTGTGCAACCCACCAGCCCCTAAGCCCTCCTCAAGGACGCTTGGGACCTAAGTGCAAAGGCAAGGCAGGGTAGAGCTGAAGCCAGGAAGGCGCCAGTGGCGTTTCCGAGCCTCACACAGCCTGCTCCTTCCTGGGGAGGGAGCCTTAAAGCAAGGCAAGTCTGCGCAAGGCTCGCCTATGGCAGAGCATCTTGGTGCCAGGAACTCTGCCAGATCGGGCCTCTGAACAGAGCTAGAGATCTGCCGTACTGGAGTCGCACTTAGCTTCGTGGAAGCAGGGATTTCAGCTTGACGGGGACTTGCTGCCTCCTCTTCCCCCGAGGAGGCTCGCTTCCCTGCTGGCTGTGCACTCGCCTATCAGGCGGGGGCGCAGGGCTCCTCCAGCAGGTCTTGCCTCAGGGGCTGCTTCCCCTGAGTTGGGGCTGTGGGCAGGAACCCAGACACGCAGGATCAGGCCCCAAACACCTGCACATGTCTCTGCTGGGGAGGAGAGTGCTAGGGAACCTACGTCTGTCATACACTTTCTGGGCACCCAAGGAATCAGCCTCCGTGTGTGCGGGGCTGAAAACCCCAGCCAGGGGCCTGGGAGCCTGGTGCTCTCCGTGTGGCGCTGAATCTGGGCGGCCAAGCAACCGCTGGAGGAGCCCTGCAGTTGCCCTTCCCTTCCCTCTGACAGAATTCTCACTGCTGGAGCCCTTGGCAGTGTGCAACCCACCAGCCCCTAAGCTCTCCTTAAGGAGGACTGGGACCTAAGTGCAAAGGCAAGGCAGGATTGGAGCTGAGGCAAGAAAGGCGCCAGTGGCGACTCCCAGGCTCCTGCTGCCTGCTCCTTCCTGGAGAGGCAGCCTAAAAGCAAGGCAAGTCTGGGCAAGGCTAGCCCCCGGCAGAGCAGCCTCGCGCCAGGAACTCTGCCAGATCGGGGCTCTGAGCAGAGCTAGAGCTCTGCCGTACTGGAGGCGCACTTAGCTCCGTGCAAGCAGGGCTTTCAACTTGACGGGCTGGGCTGCCTCCTCTTCCCCCGAGGAGGCTCGCTTCCCTGCTGGCTGTGCACTCGCCTATCAGGCGGGGGCGCAGGGCTCCTCCAGCAGGTCTTGCCTCAGGGGCTGCTTCCCCTGAGTTGGGGCTGTGGGCAGGAACCCAGACACGCAGGATCAGGCCCCAACCACCTGCACATGTCTCTGCTGGGGAGGAGAGTGCTAGGGAACCTACGTCTGTCATACACTTTCTGGGCACCCAAGGAATCAGCCTCCGTGTGTGCGGGGCTGAAAACCCCAGCCAGGGGCCCTGGGAGCCTGGTGCTCTCGGTGCGGCGCTGATTCTAGGCGGCCTAGAAACCGCTGGAGGAGCCCTGCAGTTGCCCTTCCCTTCCCTCTGACAGAGCTCTCACTGCTGAAGCCCTTGGCAGTGTGCAACCCACCACCCCCTAAGCCCTCCCAACACGCCTGGCACCTATGTGCAAAGGCAAGGCAGGATTGGAGCTGAGGCAAGGAAGGCACCAGTGGCGTCTCCCAGGCTCGCTCAGACAGCTCCTTCCTGGGGAGGGAGCCTAAAAGCAAGGCAAGTCTGGGCAAGGCGAGCCCCGGCCGAGCAGCCTCGCGCCAGAAACTCTGCCAGATCGGGGCTCTGAGCAGAGCTAGAGCTCTGCCGTACTGGAGGCCCACTTAGCTCCGTGCAAGCAGGGCTTTCCTCTTGACTGGGCTCGGCTGCCTCCTCTTCTCCCGAGGAGGCTCGCTACACTGCTGGCTGTGCTCTCGCCTATCAGGCGGGCGCGCAGGGCTCCTCCAGCAGGTCTTGCCTCAGGGGCTGCTTCCCCTGAGTTGAGGCTGTGGGCGGGAACCCAGACACGCAGGATAAGGCCCCAACCACCTGCACATGTCTCTGCTGGGGAGGAGAGTGCTAGGGAACCTACGTCTCTCACACACTTTCTAGGCACCCACGGAGTCAGCCTCTGGGAGTGTGGGGATGCAAAACCCAGCCAGGGGCCCTTGGAACCTGGTGCTCTCCGTGCGGAGCTTTGTCTGGGCGGCCAAGGAACCGCTGAAGGAGCCCTGCTGTTGCCCTTCGCTTCCCTCTGACAGAGCTTTCACTGCTGGAGCCCTTGGCAGTGTGCAACCCACCAGCCCCTAAGCCCTCCTCAAGGACGCTTGGGACCTAAGTGCAAAGGCAAGGCAGGGGTAGAGCTGAAGCCAGGAAGGCGCCAGTGGCGTTTCCGAGCCTCACACAGCCTGCTCCTTCCTGGGGAGGGAGCCTTAAAGCAAGGCAAGTCTGCGCAAGGCTCGCCTATGGCAGAGCATCTTGGTGCCAGGAACTCTGCCAGATCGGGCCTCTGAACAGAGCTAGAGATCTGCCGTACTGGAGTCGCACTTAGCTTCGTGGAAGCAGGGATTTCAGCTTGACGGGGACTTGCTGCCTCCTCTTCCCCCGAGGAGGCTCGCTTCCCTGCTGGCTGTGCACTCGCCTATCAGGCGGGGCGCAGGGCTCCTCCAGCAGGTCTTGCCTCAGGGGCTGCTTCCCCTGAGTTGGGGCTGTGGGCAGGAACCCAGACACGCAGGATCAGGCCCCAAACACCTGCACATGTCTCTGCTGGGAGGAGAGTGCTAGGGAACCTACGTCTGTCATACACTTTCTGGGCACCCAAGGAATCAGCCTCCGTGTGTGCGGGGCTGAAAACCCCAGCCAGGGGACCTGGGAGCCTGGTGCTCTCCGTGTGGCGCTGAATCTGGGCGGCCAAGCAACCGCTGGAGGAGCCCTGCAGTTGCCCTTCCCTTCCCTCTGACAGAATTCTCACTGCTGGAGCCCTTGGCAGTGTGCAACCCACCAGCCCTAAGCTCTCCTTAAGGAGGACTGGGACCTAAGTGCGCAAAGGCAAGGCAGGATTGGAGCTGAGGCAAGAAAGGCGCCAGTGGCGACTCCCAGGCTCCTGCTGCCTGCTCCTTCCTGGAGAGGCAGCCTAAAAGCAAGGCAAGTCTGGGCAAGGCTAGCCCCGGCAGAGCAGCCTCGCGCCAGGAACTCTGCCAGATCGGGGCTCTGAGCAGAGCTAGAGCTCTGCCGTACTGGAGGCGCACTTAGCTCCGTGCAAGCAGGGCTTTCAACTTGACGGGCTGGGCTGCCTCCTCTTCCCCCGAGGAGGCTCGCTTCCCTGCTGGCTGTGCACTCGCCTATCAGGCGGGGGCGCAGGGCTCCTCCAGCAGGTCTTGCCTCAGGGGCTGCTTCCCCTGAGTTGGGCTGTGGGCAGGAACCCAGACACGCAGGATCAGGCCCCAACACCTGCACATGTCTCTCTGGGGAGGAGAGTGCTAGGGAACCTACGTCTGTCATACACTTTCTGGGCACCCAAGGAATCAGCCTCCGTGTGTGCGGGGCTGAAAACCCCAGCCAGGGGCCCTGGGAGCCTGGTGCTCTCGTGCGGCGCTGATTCTAGGCGGCCTAGAAACCGCTGGAGGAGCCCTGCAGTTGCCCTTCCCTTCCCTCTGACAGAGCTCTCACTGCTGAAGCCCTTGGCAGTGTGCAACCACCACCCCCTAAGCCCTCCCCAACCACGCCTGGCACCTATGTGCAAAGGCAAGGCAGGATTGGAGCTGAGGCAAGGAAGGCACCAGTGGCGTCTCCCAGGCTCGCTCAGACAGCTCCTTCCTGGGAGGGAGCCTAAAAGCAAGGCAAGTCTGGGCAAGGCGAGCCCCCGGCCGAGCAGCCTCGCGCCAGAAACTCTGCCAGATCGGGGCTCTGAGCAGAGCTAGAGCTCTGCCGTACTGGAGGCCCACTTAGCTCCGTGCAAGCAGGGCTTTCCTCTTGACTGGGCTCGGCTGCCTCCTCTTCTCCGAGGAGGCTCGCTACACTGCTGGCTGTGCTCTCGCCTATCAGGCGGGCGCGCAGGGCTCCTCCAGCAGGTCTTGCCTCAGGGGCTGCTTCCCCTGAGTTGAGGCTGTGGGCGGGAACCCAGACACGCAGGATAAGGCCCCAACCACCTGCACATGTCTCTGCTGGGAGGAGAGTGCTAGGGAACCTACGTCTCTCACACACTTTCTAGGCACCCACGGAGTCAGCCTCTGGGAGTGTGGGGATGCAAAACCCAGCCAGGGGCCCTTGGAACCTGGTGCTCTCCGTGCGGAGCTTTGTCTGGGCGGCCAAGGAACCGCTGAAGGAGCCCTGCTGTTGCCCTTCGCTTCCCTCTGACAGAGCTTTCACTGCTGGAGCCCTTGGCAGTGTGCAACCACCAGCCCCTAAGCCCTCCTCAAGGACGCTTGGGACCTAAGTGCAAAGGCAAGGCAGGGGTAGAGCTGAAGCCAGGAAGGCGCCAGTGGCGTTTCCGAGCCTCACACAGCCTGCTCCTTCCTGGGGAGGGAGCCTTAAAGCAAGGCAAGTCTGCGCAAGGCTCGCCTATGGCAGAGCATCTTTGGTGCCAGGAACTCTGCCAGATCGGGCCTCTGAACAGAGCTAGAGATCTGCCGTACTGGAGTCGCACTTAGCTTCGTGAAGCAGGGATTTCAGCTTGACGGGGACTTGCTGCCTCCTCTTCCCCGAGGAGGCTCGCTTCCCTGCTGGCTGTGCACTCGCCTATCAGGCGGGGCGCAGGGCTCCTCCAGCAGGTCTTGCCTCAGGGGCTGCTTCCCCTGAGTTGGGGCTGTGGGCAGGAACCCAGACACGCAGGATCAGGCCCCAAACACCTGCACATGTCTCTGCTGGGGAGGAGAGTGCTAGGGAACCTACGTCTGTCATACACTTTCTGGGCACCCAAGGAATCAGCCTCCGTGTGTGCGGGGCTGAAAACCCCAGCCAGGGGCCCTGGGAGCCTGGTGCTCTCCGTGTGGCGCTGAATCTGGGCGGCCAAGCAACCGCTGGAGGAGCCCTGCAGTTGCCCTTCCCTTTCCTCTGACAGAATTCTCACTGCTGGAGCCCTTGGCAGTGTGCAACCACCAGCCCCTAAGCTCTCCTTAAGGAGGACTGGGACCTAAGTGCAAAGGCAAGGCAGGATTGGAGCTGAGGCAAGAAAGGCGCCAGTGGCGACTCCCAGGCTCCTGCTGCCTGCTCCTTCCTGGAGAGGCAGCCTAAAAGCAAGGCAAGTCTGGGCAAGGCTAGCCCCGGCAGAGCAGCCTCGCGCCAGGAACTCTGCCAGATCGGGGCTCTGAGCAGAGCTAGAGCTCTGCGTACTGGAGCGCACTTAGCTCCTGCAAGCAGGCGCACTTGAGCTCCTG
>NW_017197857.1:0-7906 GCF_001704415.2 Capra hircus
GGCTAGAAATTCGAGGCAGTGCAGGGAAATCAGGTTTCCCTGGAATGGACTGAGACATCTGGGGGACTCTGGAATGGTGGCACGACCCTGGAGTTCCTCTCGCCTTTCCTGTGGAGAGCGCCTCCTCTTGAGATGCGCCAGGAACGCCAGGAATTCTTTCCTGACTACGCAGGGAAAGATCCCTCCTCTCGAGCTAGGAGCGGAAACGGGCTCCTCTGGATGTGGCGGGTCTCTGGTGCTTCCTCTCGTGTGGAGACGGGTATGTCGGGAACTTCTTGAGTTGCAGCAAGGGTGTGAAGGACCCTTTGGAAGTTCCAGAGGTTAGTGTGATTAGACTCGAGACGCCTCAGCAGAAATGGGCCTCATCTCGCCTGCAGGGGAGAACCTCCTGGATTTTCTCGAGTTTCAGCAGGTGCTCTCCAGTTACGACCAGGACTTATGTAACCCGCTCTGGTCCGCTCAGGAAATGCCAGTCCACTTGCGAGTTGCTAAGGGGCCTCTCGGGATTCCTCTCCGGTCGATGACGGGGCCTAAGACCTTGTTTGGAGTCGCGGTGCCTGAACCTGAGGTTTCCTCTCCAGTGCTGACATGGATCTTGGGGTACTACTGGAGTCTCCACAGGGAGTCATCTTCGTCTCCAATGGGGGCATGCACGTGCGCTTTTCTCCGAGCATTAGGAGCAGAGTCAATTTTCCCGTTGGGTTGATCAAGGGTTTCTTGTTTTCCCTCGAGGCTTTCCCACGAGACTTTCCCACGAGGCTTTCCCACAGGGCTGTCCCACGTGCCACCATCGTGTGAGTCGGTCCTCCGCGTGAACGTCGAGGCAGTGCAGGGTAAACAAGTTCCTCTGGAAAGGACTGAGACATCTGGGGGACTCTTGGAATGGTGGAACGACCCTGGAGTTCCTCTCACCTTTCTTGTGGAGCGTGCCTCCTCTTGAGATGCGACAGGTACGACAGGAATTCTTTCCCGGCCAATCAGGGAAAGCATCCCTCACATTGAGCTAGAGGGGGGAATTGGGGCTCCTCTGGATGTGGGTGGTACCCTGGTGATTCCTATGTAGTGGCGACGGGTCTCTCCTGGATCTTCTTGAGTTGCAACAAGGGTGTGAAGGACCCTTTGGAAGTTCCAGAGGTTAGGTGTGATTAGCCTCGAGACGTCTCAGTGGAAATGGGCCTCATCTCGCCTGAAGGGGAGAATCTCCTTCATTTTCTCGAGTTGTGGCAGGTGCTCTCGACTTACGACGGGGACCTCAGGGACCCGTTCTGTTGGCCTTAGGAAGACCAGTCCCCATGCGAGTTGCTAGAGGGCCTCTCGGGATTCCTCACCGGTAGATGCCGGGCCCAAGACCTTCGGTGGAGTGGGGCCAGAACCTGAGTATTCCTCTCCAGTGCTGACATGTTTTTGGGATACTTCTGAAGTCTCCCAAGGGGAATCAGTCCTCGTCTCGAGTGGGGGCATGCGCATGCTCTTTCCTCCCGAGCTGTAGCAGCAGTGTCATGCTTCCCGTCGCGTGATCAATGGATCTGTGGCTTTTCCTCTAGGCTTTTCCTAGAGGATTTCCCACGAGGCTTTCCCACAGGGCTTTCCCCCGTGCCACCGTGGTGTGAGGCGATCCTCGCATGAAAGTTTAAGCACTCTGTAAAAACAAGATCCTCTGGAATGGACTGAGACATCTGGGGACACTTGGAATGGTGGCACGACCATGGAGTTCCTCTCCCTTCCTGTGGAGAGCGCCTCCACCTGAGATGCGACGGGAATGCCGGAAGTTCTTTCCCGACCAAGCAGGGAAAAGATCCCTCATCTCTAGCTAGGAGGATGAAACGGGGCTACTCTGGATGTGGGCAGGACCCTCGTGTTTCCTCTCGAGTGGAGATGGGAATTTCGGGGAATTTCTTGAGTTGCAGCAAGGGTGTGAAGGACCCTTTTGAAGTTCCAGAGATTAGATGTAATTAGCCTCGAGACACCTCATTGGAAATGGGCCTCATCTCGCCTGGAGGGGAGAACCTCCTGGATTTTCTCGAGTTGCGGCAGGTGCTCCCGACTTACGACGGGGACCTCAGGGACCCGCTCTGGTGGCTTCATCAAAGTCCAGTCCCCATGCCAGATGCTGGGGGCTTCTCTTGATAACTCTCCTGTTGATGCCCGGGGCCGAACAACTTGTGTGGATTCGGGGCCGGAACCTGAGGTTTCCTCAGCAGTGCTGACATGGATATTGGGGTTCTTCTGGAGTCTCACCTGGAGAGTCAATCCTCCTCTCAAGTGAGGGCACGCACGTGTGCTTTCCTCCCGAGCTGTAGCAGCAGGGTCACGCTTCCCGTCGTGTGGATCAAGGGATCTGTGGCTTTCCCTGGAGGCTTTCCCACGAGGCTTTCTCACAGGGCTTTCCCTCGTGCCACCGTTGTGGTTGATCCTCAGCGTGAAAGTCGAGGCAGTGCAGGGAAAACAGGTTCCTCTGAATTGGACTGATGCTGGGAGCCAGTATGAGGACTCCCGCCCGTGATAACGTCATGAGGAAGAAAGCTGACATAGGCATGGTGTGTTCAGACTTCAGGGACCCCTCTGGAAGTTCCTACGCACGTACCCCAACAAAATCTGCCGGCTTTTTTGCTCTGCTTTTCCACTCTTCTGACATTTTCTGGAAAAAGTCAATTCAGGGCTTTAGTCTTCTGCATTTGAAAGAGTGTTTCAATCCAAAAACCCCTCTGAATGCTTTCTAGCCTGCCTGCAGGACTCGTACAGCTGGGCATGTGATTGTTTGAGGCCTCCTTTCCCCAGGAGGCACAGGAAGCTTAAAGCATCCTAGGAATGTAGGGGCATCCGAGGAGTCAAAATCTTTATAATAGGACTGATTAAAAGTTTCATTTTTTGGGTCAATGCTTGCTGCTAAATTTTCATATCCTTTATTTTTAGATAGAGTTGGTATATTAAAAAACAAGTAGTAGACCTGGTATTAGCAACATTAGATCTTTGAGTTAAGTACCTTCTTTGTTATAACCCACTGCACCTTTGTTCTATAGAGATGTAACTTTAATGCTTTAAGGAAATGCAGATTAAAGAAAAACACTTCAGAGGAAACAAAATTAACATTCATTAAGGAAGAGAGCCAAAAAGTGTTTAACAAGCCTCTTGGCCAGAAGATAATGTAAATCACCAGAGACCTTTTGTATACAAAAAATGATGTACAGAAAGAGTCTGGGGGTGCGAACGCTACATAATTTTGTGTTACCCATTGAACTCCATGTTTTATCAAAAGTATAAAAGGCTTTATGAACAATAAAGGATGGGGGCAGTTTCTCGGACCAGTTTCTCGAACTAGTCTCTCGGCCTGGTTTCTTGGACTCAGGCCCCCCGTGTCTTTTCTCTCTTTCTTCTTCTCTCCCTTTCCTTCTCTCTGCTTTTTACTTTAACTTAAGGCTGAATCTCCACCAGGGGCGCGGAGGCTCGCCAGGTCTACTTACTTGCCTGGCTGTTAAGACCTGCACGAAAGGGAGCTTAAGGCGAGGCACCCTTAGATATTCAAGCAGGGGCTGGTGGCCCAACGTAGATGGTGAAAATTCCTTGTCTGGAATTTTATTGGTCTTCCACGTAAACCAAGCTATTCAGCCCTTTTCCTCCAGTTAATCTTCTTACTACACTATAATTTCTTAATCTAATCTTACATTAATAAATAAAAAAGACTTTCCACGACAACGCCGTCCATCCGTCGAATTCCCTGGATCCAGCGGGGCTGGACCCCGGCAGACTGAGATATCTGGGGACTCTTGGAATGGTGGCACAACCCTGGAGTTCCTCCGCCTTTCCTGTGGAGAGCGCCTCCTCATGAGATGCGACGGGAACACCGGGAATTCTTTCCCGAACATGCAGGGAAAGGATACCTGACCTCGAGGTATGAGCGGGAAACGGGGCTCCTCTGGATGTGGGCGGGATTCTCGTGCTTCCTCTCGAGTGGAGTCAGGTATGTCGGAGAACTTCTTGAGTTGCAGCAAGGGTGTGAAGGACCCTTTGGAAGTTCCAGATGTTAGGTATGGTTAGCCTCGAGACGCCTCAGAGGAAAAGGGCCTCATCTCGCCTGGAGGGGAGAACCTCCTGGATGTACTCAAGTTGTGGCAGGTGCTCTCGACTTACGACGGGGACTTCAGGGAGCCGCTCTGGTGGCCTCAGGAAAGGCCAGTCCCCATGCAGGTTGCTTGGGGTCCTCTCGGATTTTCTCCCGTTGATGCCGGGGCCTAAAAACTTGTGTGGAGACGGTGCTGGAACCTGAGGATTCCTCTCCAGTGCTGACATGGATCTTGGGGTACCTGCGGAGTGTCCCCACGGGAGTCAGTCCTCGTCTCAAGTAGGGGCATGCACCTTCGCTTTCCTCCCAAACTGCAGCAGCAGTGTCACGCTTCCCCTCCCGTGGATCAAGGGATCAGTGGCTTTCCCTCGGGGCTTTCCCATGAGGCTTTCACACGAGGCTTTCCCACAGGGCTGTCCCACGTGCCACCGTGGAGTCAGCCGATCCTCGGCTTGAAAGTCGAGGCAGTGCATGGAAAACAGTTTTCCCTGCAATGGACTGAGGCATCTGGGGGACTCTGGGAATGGTGGCATGACCTTGGAGTTCCTCTCGCCTTTCCTGTGGAGAGCGCCTCCTCTTGAGATGCGACGGGAACGCCGGGAATTCTTTCCCGACCACGCAGGGAAAGGATCCGTCCAGTCGAGCTATGAGGCCGAAACGGGGCTCCTCTGGATGTTGGCGGGACTCTCGTGCTTCATCTCGAGTGGAGACGGGTATGTCGGGGAACTTCTTGAGTTGCAGCAAGGGTGTGAAGGACCCTTTGGAAGTTCCAGAGTTTAGGTGTGATTAGCCTGGAGACGCCTCACCGGAAATGGGCCTCATCTCGCCTGGAGGGGAGAACCTCCTGGATTTTCTCGAGTTCCGGCATATGCTCTCGACTTACGATGGGGACCTCAGGGACCCGCTATGGTGGCCTCAGGAAAGGCCAGTCCCCATGCGAGTTGCTCGGGGACCTCTCGGAATTCTCTCCCGTCGATGCCAGGGCCTAAGATCTTGTGTGGAGTCGGTGCCGGAACCTGAGCATTCCTCTCCAGTGCTGTCATGGATCTTGGGGTACTTCTGGAGTCTCCCCAGGGGAGTCAGTCCTCGTCTCGAGTGGGGGCATGCACGGTGCACTTTCCTCCCGAGCAGTAACAGCAGTGTCGCGCTTCCCTTCGCGTGCATCAAGGGATCTGTGTCTTTCCCTCGAGGCTTTCCCACGAGGCTTTCCCACGAGGCTTTCCCACAGGGCTGTCCCACGTGCTACCGTGGTGTGAGTCGATCCTCGGCTTGAAAGTCGAGGCAACGCAGGGAATGCTGGTTTCCCTGGAATGGACTGAGACATCTGGGGGACTCTGGGAATGGTGGCCGACCCTGGAGTTCCTCTCGCCTTTCCTGTGGAGAGCGCCTCTCTTGAGAAGCGACGGAAACGCCGGAATTCTTTCCCGACCATGCAGGGAAAGGATACTTCCTCGCGAGCTTGGAGGCGGAAACGGGGCTCCTCTGGATGTGGGCGGGACTCTCGTGCTTCCTCTCGAGTCGAGACAGGTATGTCGGGGAACTTCTTGAGTTGCAGCATGGTTGTAAAGGACCCTTTGGAAGTTCCAGATGTTAGATGTGATTAGCCTTGAGACACCGCAGTGGAAATGGGCCTCATCTCGCCTGGAGGGGAGAACCTCTTGGATTTTCTCGAGTTGCGGCAGGTGCTCTCTACTTACGACGGGGACCTCAGGTACCCGCTCTGGTGGCCTCAGGAAAGGCCAGTCCCCATGCGAGTTGCTCGGGGCCTCTGGGATTCCTGTCCCATCGATGCCGCGGCCTAAGACCTTGTGTGGAGTCGGTGCCGGAAGCTGAAGGATTCCTCTCCAGTGCTGACATGGATCTTGGGGTACTTCTGGAGTCTCCCCAGGGGAGTCAGTCCTCGTCTCGAGTGGGGCATGCACGTGCGCTTTCCTCCCGAGCTGTAGCAGCAGTGTCACGCTGCCCTTCGCGTGGATCAAGGGATCTGTGGCTTCCCTCGAGGCTTTCCGAGGCTTTCCCACGAGGCTTTCCCACAGGGCTGTCCCACGTTCCACCGTGGTGTGAGTCGATCCTCGGCTTGAAAGTCGAAGCAGTGCAGGGAAAACAGGTTTCCCTGGAATGGACTGAGACATCTGGGGACTCTGGAATGGTGGCACGACCCTGGAGTTCCTTTCACCTTTCCTGTGGAGAGCGCCTCCTCTTGAGATGCGACGGGAAACGCCGGGAATTCTTTCCCGAACACGCAGGGAAAGGATCCCTCCTCTCGAGCAAGGTGGCGGAAATGGGGCTCCTCTGGATGTGGGCGGGCTCTCGTGCTTCTTCTCGAGTGGAGACGGGTATGTGGGGAACTTCTTGATTTGCAGCAAGGGTGTGAAGGACCCTTTGGAAGTTCCAGAGGTTAGGTGTGATTAGCCTCGAGACGCCTCAGCAGAAATGGGCCTCATCTGCCCTGGAGGGGAGAACCTCCTGGAGTTTCTCGAGTTGAGGCAGGTGCTCACGACTTACGACGGGAACCTCAGGCACCCGCTCTGGTGGACTCAGGAAAGGCCAGTCCCCATGCGCGTTGCTCAGGAGCCTCTCGGGATTCCTCTCCCATCGATGCCGGGGCCTAAGACCTTGTGTGGATTCGGTGCCGGAACCTGAGGATTACTCTCCAGTGCTGACATGGATCTTGTGGTACTTCTGGATTCTCCCCAGGGGAGTCAGTCCTCGTCTCGTGTGGGTGCATGCACGTGCCATTTCCTCCCGAGGTGTAGCAACAGTGTCGCGCTTCCCTTCACGTGGATCAAGGATCTGTGGCTTTCCATCGAGGCTTTCCCACGAGGCTTTCCCACGAGGATTTCCCACAGGGCTGTCCCACGTGCCACCGTGGTGTGAGTCGATCCTCGGCTTGAAAGTCGAGGCAGTGCAGGAAAAACAGGATTCCCTGGAATGGACTGAGACATCTGGGGGACTCTGTGAATGGTAGCACAACCCTGGAGTTCCTCTCGCCTTTCCTGTGCAGAGCACTTCCTCTTGAGATGCAACGGAACGCCGGGAATTCTTGACCGACCAGGCAGGGAAAGGATTCCTCCTCTGGAGCTATGAGGCTGAAACGGGCTCCTCTGGATGTGGGGGACTCTCGAGCTTCCTCTCAAATGGAGATGGGTGTGTCGGGGAACTTCTTGAGTTGCAGCAAGGGTGTGAAGGACCCTTTGGAAGTTCCAGAAGTTAGGTGTGATTAGCCTCGAGACGCCTGATCGGAAATGGGCCTCATCTCGCCTGGAGGGGAGAACCTACTGGATTTTCTCGAGTTGCGGCAGGTGCTCTCGACTTAAGACGGGGACCTCAGGACCCGCTCTGGTGGACTCAGGAAATCCAGTCCCCATGCCCGTTGCTCAGGGACTTCTCGGGAACGTCTCCCGTCGATGCCGGGCCTAAGACCTTTTGTGGAGTCGGTGCCGGAAGCTGAGGATTCCTCTCCAGTGCTGACATATATCTTGGGGTACTTCTGGAGTCTCCCCAGGGAGTCAGTCCTCGTCAGGAGTGGGGGCATGCACGTGCCCTTTCCTCCGAGCTGTAGCAGCAGTGTCACGCTGCCCTTCGCGTGGATCAAGGGATCTGTGGCTTTCCCTCGAGGCTTTCCCACAGGTCTGTCCCACGTGCCACCGTGGTGTGAGTCGATCCTCGGCTTGAAAGTCGAGACAGTGCAGGGAAAACAGGTTTCCCTGGAATGGACTGAGACATCTGGGGGACTCTGGGAATGGTGGCACGACCCTGGAGTTCCTTCGCCTTTCCTGTGGAGAGCGCCTCCTCTTGAGATGCGACGGAAACGGAAGATGCGACGGGAATGCGGTTTGCAGGAAA
>NW_017197858.1:0-7905 GCF_001704415.2 Capra hircus
AGTGGGGGCATGCACGTGCGCTTTCTCCCGAGCTGTAGCAGCGTCATGCTTCCCTTCGCGTGGATCAAGGGATCTGTGGCTTTTCCTCGAGGCTTTCCCACGAGGCTTTCCCACGGCTTTCCACAAGGCTGGTCCCACACCAGTGAGTCGCGATCAGCTGAAAGTCGAGGCAGTGCAGGGAAAACAGGTTTCCCTGGAATGGACTGAGACATCTGGGGAACTCTGGGAATGGTGGCACGACCCTGGAGTTCCTCTCGCCTTTCCTGCCGAAAGCGCCTCTCTTGAGATGCGACGGAACGCCCGGAATTCTTTCCCGAACAAGGGAAAGGATCCCTCCTCTCGAGCTAGGAGGCGGAAACGGGGCTCCTCTGGATGTGGGCGGGACTCTCGTGCTTCCTCTCGAGTGGAGACGGGTATGTCGGGAACTTCTTGAGTTGCAGCAAGGGTGTGAAGGACCCTTTGGAATTTCCAGAGGTTAGGTGTGATTAGCCTAGAGACGCCTCAGCGGAAATGGGCCTCATCTCGCCTGGAGGGAGAACCTCCTGGATTTTCTCGAGCTGCGGCAGGTGCTCTCGACTTATGACGGGGACCTCAGGGACCCGCTCTGGTGGCCTCAGGAAAGGCCAGTCCCCATGCGAGTTGCTCGGGGGCCTCTCGAGATTCCTCTCCCGTCGATTCGGGGCCTAAGACCTTGTGTGGAGTCGGTGCCGGAATCTGAGGGTTCCTCTCCAGTGCTGACATGGATCTTGGGATACTTCTGGAGTCTCCCCAGGGGGAGTCAGTCCTCGTCTCAAGTGGGGCATGCACGTGCGCTTTCCTCCCGAGCTGTAGCAGCAGCGTCACGCTTCCCTTCGTGTGGATCAAGGGATCTGTGGCTTTCCCAGTAGGCTTTCCCACGAGGCCTTCCCATGAGGCTTTCCCACAGGGCTGTTCCACGTGCCACCGTGGTTTGAGTCGATCCTCAGCTTGAATGCCGTGCAGTGCAGGAAAGCATGGAAAACAGGTTTCCCTGGAAAGGACTGAGACATCAGGGGGACTTTGGTATGGTGGCACGACCCTGGAGTTCCTCTCGCCTTTCCTGTGGAGAGCGCCTCCTCTTGAGATGCGACGGGAACGCCGGAAATTCTTTCCCGTACACGCAGGGAAAGGATCCCTTCTCTCGAGCTAGGAGGCGGAAACGGGGCTCCTCTGGATGTGGGCGGGACCTCGTGCTTCCTCTCGAGTGGAGACGGGTATGTCGGGGAACTTCTTGAGTTGCAGCAAGGGTGTGAAGGACCCTTTGGAAGTTCCAGTGGTTAGGCGTGATTAGCCTTGAGATGTCTCAGCGGAAAGGGGCCTCATCTCTCCTGGAAGGGAGAACCTCCTGGATTTTCTCTAGTTTCGGCAGGTGCTCTCGACTTACGACGGGGACCTCAGGGACCCGCTCTGTGGCCTCAGGAAAGGCCAGTCCCATGCGAGTTGCTCAGGGGCCTCTCGGGATTACTCTCCCGTCGATGCCGGGGCCTAAGACCTTGTGTAGAGTCGGTGCCAGAAGCTGAGGAGTCCTCTCCAGTGCTGACATGGATCTTGGGATACTTCTTGAGTCTCCCCAGGGCAGTCAGTCCTCGTTACGAGTGGGGGCATGCACGTGCAATTTCCTCCCGAGCTGTAGCAGCAGTGTCACGCTTCCCTTCGCGTAGAACAAGGGATCTGTGGCTTTCCCTCGAGGCTTTCCCACGAGGCTTTCCACAGGGCTGTCCCACGTGCCACCGTGGTGTGAGTCGATCCTCGGCTTGAAAGTCGAGGCAGTGCAGGGAAAACAGGTTTCCCTGGAATGGACTGAGACATCTGGGGGACTCTGGGAATGGGTGGCACGATAATGCAGTTCCTCTCGCGGTTCCTGTGGAGAGCGCCTCCTCTTGAGATGCGACAGGAATGCGGGAATTCTTTCCCGACCACGCAGGGAAAGGATCCCTCCTCTCGAGCTAGGAGGCGGAAACGGGGCTCCTCTGGATGTGGGCGGGACTCTCGTGCTTCCTCTCGAGTGGAGACGGGTATGTCGGGGAAATTCTTGAGTTGCAGCAAGGGTGTGAAGGACCCTTTGGACGTTCCAGAGGTTAGGTGTGATTAGCCTCGAGATGCCGCAGCGGAAATGGGCCTTCTCGCCTGGGGAGAACCTCCTAGATTTACTCGAGTTGCAGGTGCTCTGGACCTAAGACGGGGACCTCAGGGACCCGTTCTGGTGGCCTCAGGAAAGGCCAGTCCCCATGAAAGTTGCCCTGGGGCCTCGGGATTCCTCTCCGTCGATGCCGGGGCCTAAGACCTTGTGTGGAGTCGGAGCCGGAACCTGAGGATTCCTCTCCAGTGCTGACGTGGATCTTGGGGTACTTGTGGAGTCTCCCCAGGGGAGTCAGTCCTCGTCTCGAGTGGGGCATCCACGTGCGCTATGCTCCCGAGCTGTAACAGCAGTGTCATGCTTCCTTTAGCGTGGATCAAGGGATCTGTGGCTTTCCCTCGAGTCTTTCCCTCGAGAATTTCCCACGAGGCTTTCCCAAGAGGCTTTCCCACAGGGCTGTCCAACGTGTCACTGTAGTGTGAGTCGACCCTTGGCTTGAAAGTTGAGGCAGTGCTGGAAAAACAGGTTTCCCTGGAATGGACGGAGACATCTGGGGGACTCTGGGAATGGTGGCACGAACCTGGAGTTCCTCTGGCCTTTACTGTGGAGAGGGCCTCCTCTTGAGATGCGACGGGAACGTCGGGAATTCTTTCCCGACCACGCAGGGAAAGTGTCCCTCCTCTCCAGCTATGAGGCGGTAACGGGGCTCCTCTGGATGTGGGCGGGAACTCGTTCTTCCTCTCGAGTGGAGACGGGTATGTCGAGGCACTTTTTGAGTAGCAGCAAAGGTGTGACGGACACTTTGGAAGTTCCAGAGGTTAGTTGTGATTAGCCTCCAGACGCCTCATTGGAAATGGGCCTCATCTTGCCTGGAAGGGAGAACCTCCTGGACGTTCTCGAGTTGGGGCAGGTGCTCTCGTCATACGACAGGGACCTCAGGGACCCGCTCTGGTGGACTCAGGAAAGGCCAGTCCACATGAATGTTGCTCGGGTGTCTCTCGGAATTTCTCTCCCGTAGATGCTGGAGCCCAAAACCTTGTGTGGAGTCGGTGCCGGAAACTGAGGATTCCTCTCCTGTGCTGACATGGATCTTGGGGTACTTCTGGAGTCTCCCCAGGTGAGTCAGTCCTCGTCTCGAGTGGGGCATGCACGTGCACTTTCCTCCCGAGCTGTAGCAGCAGTGTCACGCTTCCTTTAGCGTGGATCAAGGGATCTGTGGCTTTCCCTCGAGCTTTCCCAAGAGGCTTTCCCACGAGGCTTTCCACAGGGCTGCCCACGTGCCACTGTAGTGTGAGTCTACCCTCGGCTTGAAAGTTGAGGCAGTGCTGGGAAAACAGTTTTCTCTGGAATGGACGGAGATATCTGGGGACTCTCGAAATGGTGGCACAACCCTGGAGTTCTCTCGCCTTACCTGTGGAGAGCGCCTCCACTTGAGATGCGACGGGAAAGCCGGGAATTCTTTCACAACTACGCGGGGAAGGATCCCTCCTCTCGAGCTATGAGGCGGAAACGGGGCTCTTCTGGATCTGGGTTGGACTCTCGTGCTTCCTCTGGATTGGAGACGGGTATGTCAGGGAACTTCTTGAGTTGCAGCAAAGGTGTGAAGGACCCTTTGGAAGTTCCAGAGGTTATGTGTGATTAACCTTGAGACGCCACAGTGGAAATGGGCCTCATCTCGCCTGGAGGGGAGAACCTCTTTGATTTTCTCGAGTTACCCCAGGTGCTCTCGACTTACGCCGGGGACCTCAGGGACCCGCTCTGGTGGCCTCAGGAAAGGCCAGTCCCCATGCAAGTTGCTCAGGGGCCCCTCGGGATTCCTCTCCCGTCGATGCCGGGGCCTAAGGCCTTGTGGGGAGTCCGTGCCGGAACCTGAGGATTCCTCTCCAGTGCTTACAAGGATCTTGAGGTACTTCTGGAGTATCCCCAGGGGAGTCAGTCCTCGTCTCGAGTGGGGGCATGCACGTGCGCTTTCCTCCGAGCTGTAGCAGCAGTGTCACGCTTTCCTTCGAGTGGATCATGGGATCTGTGGCGTTCCATCGAGGCTTTCCTCGAGGGTTTCCCACAGGGCTGTCCCACGTTGCTCCGTGGTGTGAGTTGATCCTTGGCTTGAAAGTCGAGGCAGTGCAGGGAAAACAGGTTTCCCTGGAATGGACTGAGACATTTGGGGGGACTCTGGGAATGGTGGCATGACCCTGGAGTTCCTCTCGCCTTTCCTGTGGAGAGCGCCTCCTCTTGAGATGAGACGGGAACGCCGGCAATCTTTCCCGAACACGCAGGGAAAGGATCCCTCCTCTCGAGCTATGAGGCGGAAACGGGGCTTCTCTGGATGTGGGCGGGACTCTCGTGCTTCCTCTCGAGTGAAGACGGTATGTCCGGAACTTCTTGAGTTGCAGCGGGTGTGAAGGACCCTTTG
This sequence comes from Capra hircus, assembly GCF_001704415.2. Classification (NCBI taxonomy): domain Eukaryota; kingdom Metazoa; phylum Chordata; class Mammalia; order Artiodactyla; family Bovidae; genus Capra; species Capra hircus. The sequence goes on from NW_017197858.1 coordinate 4,509, forward strand.
GAATTTCCAGAGGTTATGTGTGATTAACCTTGAGACGCCACAGCGGAAATGGGCCTCATCTCGCCTGGAGGGAGAACCTCCTGGATTTTCTCGAGTTGCGGCAGGTGCTGTCGACTTACGACGGGACTTCAGGGACCCGATCTGGTGGCCTCAGGAAAGGCCAGTCCCCATGCGAGTTTCTCGGGGGCCTCTTGGGTTTCCTCTCCCGTCGATGCCGGGGCCTAAGACCTTGTGTGGAGTCGGTGCCGGAACGTGAGGATTCCTCTCCAGTGCTGAAATGGATCATGGGTACTTCTGGAGTCTCCCCGGTTTAGTCAGTCCTAGTCTCGAGTGGGGCATGCACGTTCAATTTCCTCCCGATCTGTGGAAGCAGTGTCACACTTCCGATAGCGTGTATCAAGGGATCTGCAGCTTTCCCTCGGCTTTCCAATGAGGCTTTCCCTCGAGGATTTTCCTCAGGGCTGTCCCACGTGCCACCGTGGTGTGAGTCGATCCTCGGCTTGAAAGTCGAGGCAGTGGAGGGAAAACAGGTTTCCCTGGAATTGACAGAGATATCTGGGGGACTCTGGAATGGTGGAACGACCCTGGAGTTTCTCTCGCCTTTCCTGTGGAGAGGGCCTCCTCTTGAGATGCGACTGGAACGCCGGGAATGCTTTACAGACCACGCAGGTAAAGGATCCCTCCTCTCGAGCTATGAGGTGGAAACGGTGCTCCTCTGAAAGTGGGCGGGAAGATCTTGATACTCTCGAGTGGAGCGGGTATGTCGGAGAATCTTGAGTTGCAGCAAGGGTGTGAAGGACCTTTGGAAGTTCCAGAGGTTAGGTGTGATTAGCCTCCAGACGCCTCAGCGCAAATGGGCCTCATCTCGCCTTTAAGGACGCCAAGATCCATGTCAGCACTGGAGAGGAATCCTCAGGTTCCGCACCGACTCCACACAAGGTCTTAGGCCCCGGCATCGACGGGAGAGGAATCCCGAGAGGCCCCCGAAACTCGCATGGGGAATGGCCTTTCCTGAGGCCACCAGAGCGGGTCCCTCAGGTCCCGTCGTAAGTCGAGATCACCTGTCCCAACTCGAAAAAATCCAGGAGGTTCTCCCCTCCAGGCGAGATGAGGCCCATTTCCGCTGAGGCGTCTCGTGGCTAATCACACCTAAACCTCTGGAACTTCCAAAGGGTTCTTCACACCCTTGCTGCAACTCAAGAAGTTCCCCGACATACCCGTCTCCACTCGAGAGGAAGCACGAGAGTCCCGCCCACATCCAGAGGAGCCCCGTTTCCGCCTCACAGCTAGAGAGGAGGTATCCTTTCCCTGCGTGGTCCGGAAAGAATTCCGGTCTTCCCGTCACAACTCAAGAGGAGGCGCTTTCAACAGGAAAGGTTAGAGGAAATCCAGGGTCGTGCCACCATTCACAGAGTACCCCAGATATCTCAGTCCATTCCAGGGAAACCTGTTTTCCCTGCACTGCCTCGACTTTCAAGCCGAGGATCGACTCACAGCACGGTGGCACGTGGGACAGCCCTGTGGAAAGCCTCGTGAGAAAGCCTCATGGGAAAGCCTCGAGGGAAAGCCACTGATCCCTTGATCCACTCGACGGGAAGAATGACACTGCTGCTACAGCTCGGAGGAAAGCGCTCTTCAATGCCCCCACTCGAATGAGGACTGACTCCCTGGGGAGACTCCGAAGTACCCCAAGATCCATGTCAGCACTGGAGAGGAATCCTCAGGTTCCAGGACCGACCCACACAAGTTCTTAGGCCCCGAATCGACGGGAGAGGAATCCCGAGAGGCCACGAGCAACTCGCATGGGGACTGGCCTTTCCTGCGGCCACCAGAGCGGGTCCCTGAGGTCCCCGTCGTAAGTCGAGAGCACCTGTTGCAATTCGAGAAAATCCAGGAGGTTCTCCCCTCCAGGCAAGATGAGGCGCATTTCCGCTGAGGCGTCTAGAGGCTAAATGCACCTAACATCTGGAACTTCCAAAATGTCCTTCACACCCTTTCTGCAACTGAATATGTTCCCCGACATACTCGCCTCCACTCGAGAGGAAGCACGAGAGTCCGCCCACATCCAGAGGAGGCCCGTTTCCGCCTCCTAGCTCGAGAGGAGGGATCCTTTCCCTGCGTGGTGGGGAAAGAATTCCCCGCATTCCCGTCGAATCTCAAGAGGAGGCGCTCTCCAGAGGAAAGGCGAGAGGAACTCCAGGGTCGTGCCACCATTCCAGAGTCCCCCAGATGTCTCAGTCCATTCCAGGGAAACCTGTTTTCCCTGCACTGCCTCGACTTTCAAGCGGAGGATGACTCACATCACGGTGGCACGTGGACAGGAAAGCCTCGTGGGAAAGCCTCCTGGAAAGCCTCGAGGGAAAGCCACAGATCCCTTGATGCACGCGAAGGAAGCGTGACACTGTTGCTACAGCTCGGGAGGAAAGCGCACGCTGCACTTGCCTCACGCACTCGAGACGAGGACTGACTCTCCTGGGGAGACTCCAGAAGTACCCCAAGATCCATGTCAGCACAGGAGAGGAATCGTCAGGCTCCGGCTCCGACTACTCACAAGGTCTTAGGCCCGGAATCGACGGTAGAGGAATCCGGAGAGGCCCCGAGCAACTCGCATGGGGACTGGCCTTTCCGAGGCCACCAGAGCGGGTGTCTGTGGTCCCCGTTGTAAGTCGAGCGCACCTGCCGCAACTCGAGAAAATCCAGGAGGTTCTCCCCTCCAGGCGAGATGAGGCTAATTTCCGCTAAGGCGTCTCGAGCTAATCACACCTAACCTCTGGAAATTCCAAAGGGTCCTTCACACCCTTGCTGCAACTCAAGAAGTTCCCCGACATACCCGTCTCCAGCCCACATCCAGAGGAGCCCCGTTTCTACCTCCTAGCTCGAGAGGAGGATCCTTTCCCTGCGTGGTCGGGAAAGAATTCCCGGCGTTTCCGTCGCATCTCAAGTGGAGGCACTCTCCACAGGAAAGGCGAGAGGAACTCCAGGGTCGTGTCACCATTGCCAGAGTCCCCAGATGTCTCAGTCCATTCCAGGGAAACCTGTTTTCCCTGCACTGCGTCGACTTTCAAGCGAGGATCGACTCACATCACGGTGGCACGTGGGACAGCCCTGTGGGAAAGCCTCGTGGTAAGCCTTCGAAAGCCTCGAGGGAAAGCCACAGATCCCTTGATCCATGCGAAGGGAAACGTGACACTGCTGCTACAGCTCGAGAGAGGAAAGCCACGTGCATGTCCCCACTCGGGAGGAGGACTGAGTCTTCTGGGGAGACTCCAGAAGTAACCCAAGATCCATGTCAGCACTGGAGGAGGAATCCTCAGGTTCCCGGCACCGACTCCACACAGGTCTTAGGCCCCGGCATCTTCGGAGAGGAATCCGAGAGGCCAAGAGCAACTCCCATGGG
>NW_017197859.1:0-19892 GCF_001704415.2 Capra hircus
TAGAATGACAACAAAGTATGGCTATGTACAATGCATTCGGTTTTATAAACCACTCATGAATAACCTCACAACCCATTGAAAACCAGATGACAGTTTCAAATGTCATTTTCAATATTGAATAGCTTTGATCTACAAACAAGGCTGTAAGACAGAAAGTTAAAACCGAAATACATGAACTAAATCCTCAACAGATATGAAAACATCCCATGGTAGTGAAGTCAATTAACATTAGTTATTAGTGCTTTCATGCACAGATTCATCTCCGATCGATGTGATCTCAATTCATACTTGGCAAAAAATACGAAAGCTGATCTTAACAGTCATGTTATTTTTCTTTGTAACCCTAAAAAGAAAAACGAAGAAGAAAAACTAAATCAAACTTGGAGACTCACATTTCCCATTCGGTATAAAAAGCAACAGCATGTCAAACTTTCTAATTCACATATGCATTTAAATGAAATTCGATGAATATCCCTAAATAAACACATACTGCTATGCCCAATGTTTCACAAGGCAGATAACACTCAATGAATGAAACTGAGAGGGTAACAGCCAGGAAGGCCAGGGGTCTCCAAAGGGAGGAAATGGGGTGCAAGTGTCAGACAGTTATCTGTCACTTCCGAGGCAGGAGGAAACAAGCTGTTATCTTGTTTTCCCTTCTCAATACAAATTTAAAAAGAGATTTTCTCTTACAATTCTGTGTTGCTATAATGACACCTGGTTCCACCTGAACTTCACTTTTCTCATACTTTGAGCTGACCAAGGCATTTTTCTTATGGAAAGGTTGCCTTAAGCTATGTGAATGTACTATGTATTTACCCTAGACTCTAACTTCAAGTAGGTTCTGCCTAAAGGCTCAGAACTGACTTGACAAACCAATATGCGTTACTCAATGGTTCTCCTGATCTATGTGAATGAAGCTATCTATTTGCTCATATCAATCGTTTTATGGCCCAGGATGACTCACCTGGTGCCACGGTCATCTCCATATATCTTGTGGGGGAGGGGTCTGCTGCCATTCCTTTCTCTAATGAGTAGTCTGCTAGTAGCTAGATAACATCCAGCTAAAGATGAGTAGGGGCACTCTTTCTGCCCCCTTCTGATGTCTATGTCAGAAGCTTTCTCTCTTTTATACTTTAATAAAACGTTGGACACAAAAGCTCTGAGTGATCAAGCCTCCTCACTGGCCCCGGGTTGAATTCTTCCTCTAAGGAGACCAAGACTTCAAGCATCTTTCATGGTAGACAACAACCTATCCAAACAATGGTCTTTTCAAAAAAAAATGATGATAAGTGATGAGTATGGATATGTCTACGAATGAAATGGGACCCATATGTCAAACCACATAAAAATATATCTTCCCTCAACATACATATAACACAATCAGGCCTTCAGATGCATCGATGCTCCAACTATCAAGTCATACAAATATGGATGTAAAATATCACAATACATTCCAAAGTGATAGATATTGACTTTCGCCTGCTAGCACTTCTTTTTATGTCATCTCCATTATATTAGCTATGACAACGAATCATGTGCTGTGCTAAGTCACTTACATTGTGTCCAACTCTTTGGGATCATATGGACTAGGCCCCACCAGGCTCCTCTCCATGAGATTCTCTAGGCAAGGATACTGGAGTGGGTTGCCATGCTCTCCCTCAGGAGATCTTCCTGCCTCAGGGATCGAATCCATACCTCCCATGTCTCCTGCATGGGTATGTTCTGCATGTTCTTACCACTAGAACCACCTGGGAAGCCCCAAGACACATGAACATCAGTGGATTGGGGGATCCACGGGCATATACAGAACCATTCCTCCAACAAAACTGAAGAATGACTTTAAAATCGCAAACAAAACATGAGTATATGTGTTCACAAACTTCATGGAGCAAGGGTTTCGTCGATCTGAAAACTGGCGTTGATGAAGGACTGTGTGAAGAATACTTCAAAGTCTATTTGGCAAACACAGCCTACGTTGGCTATATTTAGTCCTCAAACGAATGAGAATGTCATGAGTACTGGTCGTTTCAAATAAGATGCATGTGAAGCTGTAGACACTTATTGGGATGCGTGGTATACCACATTCACACGTTTCAGTAGCATTGGTGCAAAAATGATACATTTCTCAGGGGAAGCTTCTACATGGACTCTTGGGATCAGAGCTCTAACTCATACACACATACTTTTCCTTTGAAAATGATCCTGCATGATAAGCAAACTAAACACTGGATGAACACCTAGATGGTGAGCTCTGTACTAAATGATTTTAAAGCCAGTAGATGGAATGAGCTGATGAGGAAGACTACAAACGAGTCATCTTCTTCAGCTTGGTCAAACTGCTCATAGTCATACAAGTCAATGAAAAGTTAAGCCTGTTGTCATTCAATCTGTTTAAAAGAAATAGAATAATAAAACAAATTAGTAAATCTTATTTTCTTAATAAACATTGTATTATTTCTGCACAGCTTTGTTACTGGCATGAATAGAATATCTGCAATAATCACTTGTCACAGTGAAATGGATTCACATTCGATATCGATTCACATCTAGAATTGATGCCATAGCTGTTTGATACTATTGCTTGAATGAATGCAACTTATGTGACTTCACAAGCTACAAACACGACTAACATAATAGGTATTAAAAAACCTTGAGTGACATGAGCGTGAAGACTTAGTAGAGTTGCTCTCAAGAATCATGATACTATTCTTCACTCCAGCCATAGGACTGGAATCTGTACATTAACACCCCTGCAAAAGAAACGGAAAGGACAGAATAATAATAAAGGAACTTCATAACTATATTCCTACTGTCAACATTCAACACTATGTTTTCTTTTCAACTGACTTTCATATTTGGTCTACTGTAACCTCTTCTGTGTTCATTTTATGCTAAACTTATTGCTAACAGTAAAATTACCATACGAGCTCTAATTAATCTTTTTTTACTTGCAAAGCTAATGATAGAACCAAAGGCCGATATCTACATTAAACAGGAGAAACGGAATGGAAACTGTAAACAGTTTTATCGAAGAACATTTCCATGCTCCTATTCAGTCAAATGGACATTCAAAAGGATGTGATTTTTCTGAAAGTTTATTTCAGAAACTTGGAATTGGATGACTGCAAACAATAAAACTAATAATATATTGATACATAATATTAAAAATATACAGTGGGTCATTCTTTTTTTTATTCTGCCACAGCTAACAGACTGGAAGTCAGTTGTCGTAACTACTACTAACATAAGACCCTCACCGATGAGTGAAGATATATAGGAAAATCCATAATAGCTCTAAAAACCATCAAAGATAAAATGGTAATAAAAAAATACAGTGACAGTTTAGTTGGTATAAGAAACAGGATGATTATGAAAGCAAAGCCAACAATCATGGATAGGCCATGGAAGCCCGTGGCTGTCACCAGTGTTGACTTGTATCCTTCATCTGAGGTTGTTAAAAGTGCGTGGTAAAATCCAGAGGTTTGCACCAGTGGTAACCTCCTGAGCAGACTGAAATAAAAAGGGTTTCCAGAATATCCTGATGATTTCCATCTACTAGGCTGTGATGAGCTCAAGCAATACATACTCCAGAGGACAGAAGACAGACAGGTTGGGAACACGTCTACTGCACTTAGGGAGAAAGGGAATGTTGCTACTCAGCCTAGTACAAGTGTAGAAGCAACACCTCGGTGATTCGACCTTTAAAGAATAGATACATATGAGAACGACTGATATGAATAATCCTTCACAAGTGCCTTCTCAGACCTCCTCCCATCATAAGCACAAGCATAATGAAAACACTGAGTTTTCATGGTCTCACACAAAATTACACTCACTTATGACTTTGCTTTGAGAAGAGTTGAACTACTCATTGTTAAAGAGAAATGATCCTTTCTTCTCTGAAGATTTGTGAATCATTCATAGGGTGTGGTGAATAAACTACTTAAGGATCTAATACATAAAAATGCGATAGGCTAAGCACAGAGATGTTTTTCTCCCTTTCTCAAAGGATGGAACATTTTGTATTTACACTGATTTTGTCTTGACTTCATGTACAATTATATATTGATTTTTTTAGTTGACATACAATAGGACTAAAAATATTGATATAATACTAATAACTCATGTTGGTATGTGTGGTTGTCACATAGGATTCACAGGAGATTTAGATTCACAGTTGTCAACGTAAAGGATGAATGCTATTTAGCTTCTTCGTGAATCTAGACCATGAATGAAGAGTTTTCCTCAACATATTTCACTGAGGGAAATACAAGGATGATAGGCATAATACTATGCTTTGACTCATGGATATCTAAGCATTGCTCACAATACAGATCTGATTTTCAACATCAGGGTTCTTTCAGTGTCCTTGAACAGCATTTGTTTTTCTGGATACAGAAGAAAAAAACTCATGAGTATCAAACTGGTTCACAGAAAACATGTGTATGAATTGTTATCTTCCTGAACCAGGGATCAAACCCACATCACTTCCACCTCCTGCACTGGTAGGCAGAGTATTTCTTTATCAACTGCGCCACCTGGGAATCGACATACATTTCAAGGACCACTGCCATCAGCTTCTACTGTTCATGACCAAACTAGGAGAAACAACACTGGAAGAAGGACTCATAAGGGTACTCATAGGAAGCACTCATAAGTCAAGGAACTGTTATACTGGGTACTCTCGTTGTTACTGGGACAAGTCAGTTCCTGCGATGATGATGGGTATAACTGAAAAATTATTACAAATGCATGGCATGTGATGTCTACATGATAAATGTGTTCCTCTTATACTATTGCTTCAGGGATGCCTACTTCCGCATGAACGACTGCACTTCAAGGGATGCCTGCTATTCCAGCTCAAGCAACAGATAGTCAAGTGCAGATCATTGTCCTTTGTTGAAAATAATCAGCAGTTTGCATAGGGAACATGCCGGAGGAACCCTTGGGATGGAACTCTAAAAACAGGTTGGGCCCTCTTTTTGCCAAGCCCTGCGATAAAATACAAATCAGAAAAAGAAAAATAGCATCGGTTTTGTCAGGACTTCCTCATCTTTTCTTTCTCGGTAGCAGGAAGCAGACATTGAGGCCAGAGGACTGCAGGATTTCATTGTGAACTAACGTTGGGTGGGGTGGAGGCTCATCACTCTAGTAAGAATGTGGCTCAATAAAATGGAATTTCATTCACTTCATGGACATAGAGTTCTATAATCCTTCATTAAAGAATTCAATAAGCTATATTTCCTTACACCTTCACAATCTCTTGGTTTACAAGAATGTCAATTGCTAGTCCAGCACTTATACAATGAGTGTTACAGGTAGTATGAGTGTATAAATGATGACGAGCAATGACAGGAAGTTTATTTATTCTCTGTTTGAATTCTTGATTTTTATATAATTTTTTATAATATCCTTACAGATGTGAATATTTTAGTGACATGTATAAATACACATTGAGTAGTGCTATGATAACTCATAGTGTTGGCACAATAAATATCATGGTTACTATGTGCTTTTCATATATTCCTTTGGAGATTCTCTTGCATTATACATCATCATAAGATATTTAATAGTTTCCTAAACTGTACAGTAGGTCCTTGTGGCTTCTTTTATATATGGTAATGTATTTGTTAATAATTCAAACAAAAACTGGTACACAAATATTCATAGTGACATTCACTATAGCTCAAAGGTAGAACTCATTCAAGTGTCCGTTGGTGGGAGACTGAATATGCAACGCAAGGTATATTCAGAAGCTTGAACGGTATTCCACCATACAAAAAAGTACATTAAATGGTGCTGCCACTCTGCAAGACATTACACAAATGACTCCAAAACGAACACGTGGAAGAAATACATAGTTCGATTCCAATTCATGCTATGTACCCAAAAGGATTGGGAAAGGGGGCTGGAAAAAATGGATACTCCTTCCGTCATACTCACAACAGCATGATTCACACTGGCAAACAAACAGAAGCAATCGAAGTGTCCATGGCAGCCAATTCCATAAACAAACTGTGGTATACACACAATGGAATCTGATTCGGCCCTTCAAAGTCAGTAATTCTGACAATGCGACAATGTGGACAAACCTTATGGTCATTAGATTAAGTGAAATAAACCAGACCAAGAAAAGACAAACGTTCTGTGATTCCGCTCATATGAGATATCCAAACAAGTCAAATCTGTCAGAAATAGCAGAAAGTGATTCCGACCGATCGAAAAGAGTTCATGTTTCATGGACCTCAGTTTCCCTTGGAAAAACTGACTTCCCATCATATCTCCAAAACCAATTAGACAAATAATTGGAAGCTATATCCAGTCAAATGAATGTAGACATAATGTTACATACAGTGTACACCAAACTCACTCAAACTTCTTAACAGACAAAAGGCAAAACTGTATCTATGGTACCCCAGCTTAGCTTAAAACTGTATATACAGTACCTCACTTCTGCTTATAAAATTTAACAACAACAACAACAACAACAAAACAGTAAAGTCTATCCAAAAAAGGATATAAAACATATATAACATTAACTTTAAAAAATTAGAAATTTAAACTGTGGAAAACCTTATCCACAAAACTTAAACACAAGCCACAGGAAACTATATTTATAAAATACGTATCTGATAAAGGATTGTACTATAAATATACCAAAAAATCTGGAACAATCTCATAAAAAATGTATAAACCTAAACACCTGGCCTACAAAAATATAAAGACAGTAAATAAGCCTATCAAAAAGACTCAAAATCACATATCATTAGGAAATGACAAACTGAAATAACAGTGAGGTAGCACTGCACACCTATTAGATCCAGTCAACTCAAGAAAAGGGGGTAGGGCACAGCTTCTCCGGTGGCTCAGTGGTAAAGAATCTGCCTGACAATGCAAGACACTCTAGTTCGATCCATTACCCCAGAAGATCCCACATGCCACAGAGAAACATAGCTGGATGTTTCCACAGCTAAACAAGGCTCTCCTGTGACCTGAATATTACATGGCTAGCACTTACTAAAAAGCTTTGAAAACGTCCAGACAAAAGTATCGCATGATTATATACAACAGCTCGACTTGTAATCACTACAAACTTTCAAATATCAGGATGTCTTCAGTAGATGACAGTGTAAACAAATGGGGATACATCCAAAGTGAAGGGGAGCAAATGCTACCACAAAATATACCACCTCAGCATGAGGATTAGTTGGACCCAGTTAACTTTTATTTTTTTAGAGGACACATGATCATCTCTGAAACCCAAGTTCAAGACAGCTCCTCTGTGAGTCACATTTACCACAGAAATCTCATTTCAAAGGAATCTTCTCTATATGCCAGATAGAAGGATGAGACACAGTCTTTTGAAACTCTTTTTTCTTTTCTATCGATAGGGAAAGCTAAGCCGTAAATCTGCACAACCACCATACCCTTCCTTTCCTTTGGTTGTATTTTTTTAATATTTGTTTCTTTTTTAATTTGGCTGCGCCAGGTCAACCTTCATTGAGGCAAGCCAGATATTTAGCTACAGCATGCAAATTCTCCGTTGTGGCATGGGAGATCTAGTTCTTGGATCAGGGAATGAACCTGGGCCTCCTTCTTTGGGAGTGTCCAGTCTCAGCCACTGGACCACCAGGAAGTGCCTGTTTTGTTTTCAGATGAAGATGGAATCTAAGGTGATATCTTGGGCCATTTCAGTCACTGACTCAGTTTCCTGAGTTTGTCCAAAGCACGCACAAGGTGCACATTATTAAACTGGTTTGCAAAACAAGAAAAGGTTGTCTGCTACAACACTGTATGCTTACAAATATCTAAATGGTAAATGGCATAGTATTGATTTTTCATTACTATGGGGGGAGAAAGAATGCAGGATTCATACATGTTACAACAAGAATAAATATTAAAACCATCTTCAGTGAAAAAAAAATCCACATAGGAAAGGCCACCCAGAACCCTTATTCACCATGTCTGCTTTCAATCCATCAGGTTTGTCCAAATAACTGAAAATCTCAGTAACACTCTAAATAAAGAAAAAAGGATGAAGATGGAAACAAAAGATATATTCATACATTTGAACAACTGCTAAAGGTGGAAGTGGGGCGGTGGATTACATTATAATGTAGATACCATATGATTTCCTGATTTTGGAGATTATGTGCTGGTTCTGCAGAAGGTACCCATTTTGGATAAAACACATAGAGTCTTTTAGATGATGTGGCAAATGCTAGCACTTGTTCCCATTGCTAGGCATTTTCTGTACATTTTAAATGACTGGAAAGTATACTAGGTTTCAAAACAACCATGTCAATACCACAAAAGAAATTTAGAGTAGACAGGCAGGAAGCTTTCTGATACAGGCCAAGACTTACCCAGACGAAGTTCAAGGGAAGCTGCGATGCTCACTGCCCTTGAAGGAGTCCACGTGGAATGAAGAAGTACTGTGGGAAGTCTCTTAGTAACCACCATGTCTTGGGTCCTCTGGATGACCTACTGCAGGAGAAACAGATCTTACAGATAAAATGTTCCACATCACTTCACAAAAAGTTGTTAGGCTACATTCAGTAAAGCTGAATCATTTCAGATCAATTTACAATCATATAATAGACTACCATTTACAGTCCAAAAATCACTTGCATTTCTAGACACTAATAACAATCAGAAAAAAAAATTAAGAAACTCCCACTTAAATAAAACATCTAGCAACAAACTTAATCAAGAACATAAAAGACCAGTAGTCAGAAAACGAGAAAGCACTGATAAAGAAACCAAAGAAAACACGAATACACAGAAAAATGTTTCACGCTCATGCACTGGAACAATGAGGAATTAAAAGGTCCATTCCAACCAAAGTCATCAACAAATACACGGACTGCAATCACAAAATAACATTCAATGGCATTTTTCACAGACATAGAAATATTCCTCATATTAGACTGCTACTGTTGACCAGGACCTTAAACGGCCAAAAAGACTCTGAGAAAGAGGAACACAGCTGGAGGCATCTTCCTAACCCTCTTCAAACTACATCACGGAGCTGTAGTGACCACCACAGTGAGGAACTGGCAGGAACACAGACACATGGACTCCAGGAGAGAATAGAGAGCCCAGAAACGAACCCACATGTACATGGTCAGTTCCTGAAAATCAAACCAGGAACGAGCGAAGAGGAAAGGACAGTCTTCTCAAGAAACAGTGACAGGAAAACGGCCACCTCCACGGAAGAACATCAGTGTTCATCCTCTACATCATCTAACGCAAATCTAACTGAAAACCCACCGCTTTGCACACGGAGCTCTTTCCCCCTGAGTCCTCCGAGATGGACCTCCAGTCAGCCCTCAGCTGGACACAGGAAACGTCTACTCCGTCCTCATTTTTCGCTCTTGCAGCGCCTCCCTGCTGGTGGGCACTGAGGCAACCCTGCTCCTCTCAGCCTGGATGCAGCCCTGTTATCCAGAAGCTTGAGCCCTGATGGTCCTGAGGAGACAAAGCTCCCGCCAGCTGCTCACGGGGCAGAGTCTAAAGGCAAAGCGTCCTGCGCCCGCGGGTCAGAGGGGGCTTTGGCGCCCCCCTGCGGGCCACAGGAGAAGAGCGGGCAGCCCGGCGCTCACAGACCTCAGAGGGCTCACCCAGAAGCAGCTCTGCTGCGAGCACTCAGACTGGAAGCCCAAACTGAAATGGAGCAGAATAGCTCCATGACCCTCCGCAAAACATGGCTAAGGAACAATCAGAGCCTGTATGGAATGCAGCCATAAAAAGGAACACATGTGAGTTTGTTCTAATAAAGGGGAGGGAAGTCAGTCAAAGAGAGAAAAACATGGAATCTAGAAGGATGGTACTGACGAGTCTGTTCACAGGGCAGCAATGGAGGTGCAGACATAGAGAACAGACTTACAGACGAGGGTGGGGAACAAGAGGGAGAGGGTGAGATGAATGGAGAGAGCAGCATGGATGCAGGTACACCAACCTTTGTAAATAGACAACCAATGGGAATTTGCTGTATGATTCAGGGAACTCAAACTGGGGCTCAGTAGTAACCTAGAGAGGTGGGAATGCGTGCGAGGTGGGAGGGAGATTCCAGAGCAAGAGGACATAGGTACACCTATGGTCAATTCATGTGGATGTATGACAAATCAAACCAATATTGTAAAGCAATGATCAATCAACTAAAAAGAAATAACTGTTTAAAAAAATATGAACATACACACAAACTTTGCAACAAGGTAACTCCATTTTAAAAACTATTGAAATTTTAGAAAACTACAAACGTTCTACATGACCTTCGGTCTGGTGATCAGGTCTAACATACACAAAACAAGCCAACTTACCCAATTATGAATACAAATGAGTTAACACATTGCCTTTTATCATTTCATACATTTACCCTGTGGAGGACCTTACTCGAGAGAACCAAAAAGAAACTGCTAAATGAACCACGGACCACCCACCCTGGCCAGGCAACAGAGAAAAGAAAACACTTGCAGGAGTCATCTCACAACAGGAGGTCCTGGGAAGGAACAAGGAACGAACAAGCTACCACCAACCAGAATTCTGGAGAGGTCAGGAGATGGGAGGCTCCAGTTCAGAGGTCCTACCAACCTCCCAGGATGCACTTCGCTGGAATCCATCTCGGCTGAGTGATGCGTGTGCCCCCAAGAAGGATCCCAATTCAGAATGCCTGGCAAGAGACAAACCAGAAATGAACCCGATGACCATAAAACCTGAGAGTGTGAGCCACGTGACAGAGTGGTTCTCTCCGTTTCCCTCACCCTCCTGCCCTCCACCCCGGCAGCCCTTCCCAATGAAGCCTCTCGCTTGGACAGCACTCCTCTCCTCAGACAACTCATTGCCCAGTGTCAGACAAGAACTCACTCTCAAGCCCTGGAAGGGAACCCCCTTCCTTCATCAAAAGCAATATCCAGGAGAAAAGAGCTTCCAAAACGCTATCTTGCAGAGAAGGAAATCAGACAAGGCAATGGCAGCCCGCTCCAGTACCATTGCCTGGAGAATCCCACGGACAGAGGAGCCTGGTAGGCTGCAACCCCGGGGTCACTAAGAGTCGGACACGACTTCACTGAGTGACTTCACTTTCACTTTTCACTTTCATGTACTGGAGGAGGACATGGCAACCCACTCCAGTGTTCTTGCCTGGAGAATCCCAGGGACAGAGGAGCCTGGTAGGCTGCTGTCTATGGGGTCGCGCAGAGTCAGGCACGACTGAAGCGACGTGGCAGCAGCAGCAGAGAAGGAAATGGCACCACCTGCAGTACTCTGGTCTCAGAAATCCTAGGGACAGAGGAGCTTGGTGGGCTACAGTCCAAAAGCAGGGCATTTCTGACGGGAGGAAACAGTCCCAGGGAAGCTGAGCTGCTCACCAAAGGCCCCAGAGCTTTGGATAGCACACCAGAGCTGTGGCTGAGGATTCCCAGCTGCCATGCCTCTTGATCCTGGCCTCTTTCACTAGATACGTGTGTGGAAAACTAGAATCTCAAATATGCCCTGGTGGTTCCATAGTCAAGAATCCACCTGCCAGTGCTGGAGATGCATGTGCGATCCCTAGGATGGGAAGATGCCACATCCTATGGAGCCCGTGTGCCACAACTGCCGAGCCTGTGCTCTAGATCCTGGAAGCCACGATGCCGAGTTCACATGCCGCAGCCACTGAAGCCCGTGAGCCTGTGCCCCTCAACAAGAGGACACACTGCAGTGAGAAGCCTGCAAACCACTCGTTATGGCCCATGCTCACCAAAACTAGAGAAAAGCCCACACACAAAGATGCAACACAGCCAACAATCAATACAACTCTTTTCCTAAAAAAATGCACATCTGACAAAGAAACTGTACTCGAATTGTCCAAGAACACTAGAGCAAACAAGCCCATTCATAATTGGTAACGACTGAAATAGACACCTGGCCACTGAGGGTATACTGATAGTAAACTATCATACAAAAACATACTCAAGATACTGGTGCGATGCACGCAGAGCCCCCTTTGAAAGACAATCTGACAGTTTTTTTTTTTTTCAGTAACCACGTGGGACAAGCACTGAATTCTGTGTATGACAAGCGGTGGAAGCCAGGTATCTTACCATTGGAAGGCAAAGTTCCAGATAAACAAAAGGAAACGTTACAATGTCCATGTCGTGGTGGATCAGGTTGGAGACATCATCACAAATTACCTTTAACTGAATATGTTCAAAGGTGAGCTGGAATACATGGAGATATATCTCCATGTATTGTCAGCTGAGCATATTGAGCTCCTACATGTATGTTTTAAATATCATTCTCTAATAAAAGGGAACAGGAAACATCTCCGATGGCCTGGTGGTAAAGAAGCTGCCTACCGATGCAGGGAACACGGGTTCAATTCCTGTGTAGAAGATTCCACACGCCCAGGGGCAATGAAGCCCTTGAACAACTCTTGACGTTTGCATGCTCCAGAGCCCAAGTTCTGCACACAGAGAAAGCACTGCAATGAGAAGCCATGGCACAGCAACTAGAAGGTAGCCTCTGCTCACTACAACTAGACAAAGGAGCAATAAAGACCCAGCACAGTCAAAAATAATGTCATGTTAAAAAAAGGACAGTTCTTTGAAGAAATGACTGAGACTAGGGGTGAGACTGTAAATATATGAGCCAGGGTCATCTTCAATTATGAGAAATTAAAGAAACTAAAGACAACTATCAAGCTGTCCAAACGGATACAAATGAATGACGACACAGTGTTATCTGTATACACCAGCAAATAACAATCTGAAAGGGAATTGAAACAAACAATTCCCCTTCAATCATGTCAACATTAATAAAAGACTTTGCTATGGATGGAATGAGGATGACAAGACTGGCACACTGGAAATGATACATGATTGCTGAAAAATACCCTCAAGCCATGGACAGAGACTCCATAGCGATGACAAGACTTCAGTTGGCAATACCGTGGAATGCATCTGCCATCTGAAATGAAGATTCAATATGAATTACAAAAGGCTGAAAGGTGGCTGCTAAACCACAAAAGATGCCAGCATTCTT
This sequence comes from Capra hircus, assembly GCF_001704415.2. Lineage (NCBI taxonomy): Eukaryota > Metazoa > Chordata > Mammalia > Artiodactyla > Bovidae > Capra > Capra hircus. The sequence goes on from NW_017197859.1 coordinate 13,027, forward strand.
GGCCTCCAGAGGAGAATTCAATCCAGGGCAAGTGACGAAGCTTGATGGCTCAGAGGTTTTCTGTGAAAAAGTTTGATTCAAGTAGAAAAGAGATCGAGAGAGCTGCTGACGTAGACATTCAAAGGGGGAAGAAAGAGTACCCCCTGCTAGTCTTTAGCCAGATGTTATACAGCCACTAGCAGTCTGCTAAGGAAAGAAAGACAATGTCTCAGAGAATGGCACCAGGCCCCTCACCCACAGCATGCATTGAGATCACATTGGCAGCAGATGAGTCATCCCAGGCCAGAAAATGATGGACATGAATCTTGAAGAAAGGCAGATTTCCAAGCAAATATATAGTTTCATTCACAGAGGTTAAGAGAACCAGGTATGAGTAAGACAAACCGGTTTGTCGAGTCGTTTCTGAGCCCTTAGGGGGAACTGACCTGAAGACATTAACATACCTTAAGACAAACATTTCCATAAGAACAATGCATTGCTTAGTTCAAGGTTTGAGAAAAGTTAAATTCAGGTGGAGCCAGGAGTTGTCATGGCAACACAGAATTTTCAGAGAAACCTTCTTTTACATTTGTATCAAGATGGAGAAAAAAAAACCGCAGCCCTCTTTGGTCTCCTCCTGCCTCTTAAGAGAGAGAAAAAAACGTCTGACACTTGCAGTTTATTTTCTCTGTCTGGAGACCCCTGGCCTTCCTGCCTGTTATCCTCTCCAGGCCTGTAGGAAGCAATACACTCGGCTGCTTGGGAAAAGCGCGCGGGTCTGAGCTGTATGCAAAGGGGTGAAGCGGTAAAACCCTCGGCCCCAAAGGCGAGGCTTTTCTGCGATCGCCATTTCAGTCGGCTCCGAGACTGCAAACAAAGGGCAGAAGACATGGTTCCCTGCTCCGCCGAGTCCGAGTTCCCTTACCTGTGGTCCACAGCCCTGCGCTCTGCTCGCTGGATGCCAATCGACGGGGACCCAGGAGCCCACGAAACGAGCAGTCCCAGCTGCAATGGCGAGCCCTGAGAGCACAACTGGGGACCCCTGGCCCCGAGGCGCCGCCATGTTCACCCCGCCCCAGACCCGCTCCCGTGAGCCGCGCCCCTGACCAGCCGCCCAGGCTCGCCCCGCCCCCGACGCGCGCACGGTGCGCCCCGCCCCCACGCCCCCTGCCAGGCCAGGCCCGCGGGACCGCGACTGCCTCCAGGGGAAACACAAGGACAAGCAGATCCACCCCACCGAGACAACCCAAGCTTTTTCTCAGCTCATCTGTCTATGATTTAGGGATAAGAAGCAAAGATGACCTAGGACAGCCATGATATTCTATAGAGCCAGACCCTGGCGCGCAGAGGCTTGAAGAGGGCCCGGGAGCGCTGCCTGAAACAGCAAGCCTCTGTAGCATAGCGGTTAGGCAGGCTGGTAAGTCAGGCAGACTAGGGTCTGTAGGTCAGGAGTTCAAGTCCCGGGTTTAACTCTTTCCCTTTTAGGGGGCGGGGGACCACAAGAGGCGGGGCTTAGACCAGAAAAGTTTCTTTTGATTTTAGAGGTTTATTGTGAAGCTTAGGGTTAGGGTTCGGGCAACCCCCCAACTCGCTCGGGTTCGGGTTCGGGGTTAGGGTTAGAATTCGGGGAACCCCCCTCTTCTTAGAGTTCGGGTTTGGGTTAGGGTTCAGGTCAGGGTCAGGGTTCAGGTTACGGTTAGGGCTTAAAGTGAGCGCTAATGGGGCCCATAGTTCTTTATTAGCCTGCCCTGGCGGGCCGAGGCTTGAAGAGTGCCTGGGAGCAGCATGAAACCCGGGGGGCTTTGTTAGCATAGCGGTTAGGCTGACGGCCGAGTAAACATGCAATCTGGCTTTGTGGGTCAGAAGTTCCAGTCCGGGCTTGCCTTTTTTGCTTTGAGCGGATGGGGGACCGCAAGGGGCGGGGCTTAGGCCAGAAAAGTTTCTTTTTCCTTTTAGAGTTTTATTGTTAGGGTTAGGGTTAGGGTTAGGGTGCCGGCATCCCCTCAACTTGTTAGGGTTCAGGTTCAGAGTTCGGGTTACGGGAATCCCCTCCCTTCTTAGGGTTTGGATTCGGGTTCGGGTTAGGGTTCAGGGTTCGGGTTTGGGGTTTGGAGTTCAGGGTTTGGGGTTCCGGGTTCGCGGTTCTCGTTTGGGGTTTGGGGTTCCGATTAGGGGTTCAAGGTTCAGCTTAGGGGTTTGGGGTTTGGGGATCAGGTTATGGGTTCTCGGTTCAGATTAGGGGTTTGCAGTTGGGGTTTGGGGTTTGAGGATCGGGTTAAGGGTTTGGGGTTTGGGGCTCGCGGTTTGAGTTTGGGGCTTGGGTTTGGGGTTTGGGGATCAGGTTAGGGGTTCTCGGATTGGTTTAGAGGTTCGCAGTTGGGGTTTGGGGTTTGAGGTTAGGGTTAGGGGTTTGGGGTTTGAGGTTCACGGTTGGGGTTGGGGATTTGGGATTCGGGTTAGGGGTTTGGGGTTCGCGGTTTGGGTTTGGGGTTTGGGTTAGGGGTTCGCGGTTAGGATTTGGGGTTTGGGGTTCGGGGTAGGGATTCTCGGTTCGGGTTAGGGGTTGGCAGTTTAGGTTAAGGCTTAGGGGTTTGGGGTTTGGAGTTTGGGATTTGGGTGAGGGGTTCGCGGTTTGGGGTTCCAGTTATGGGTTTGGGGTTTGGGTTGAGGGTTGGGGGTTGGGGATTAGGGGTTCGGTTTCTGGGTTGACGGTTTGGGTTAGGGATTAGGGGTTTAGGATTTGGGTTTGGGGTTTGGGGATTCGGGTTTGAGGTTCCGATTAGGGGTTGAGTATGTGAGGTTTGTGGTTCGGGGGTCGAGATTTGAGGTTTGGGGTTTGGGGTTCAGGGGATTGGGTTCATGGTTTGGGGTTGGGGGTGTGAGGTGCAGTTTCGAGTTTTGCTGTTCGGGTTAGGAATTAGGGGTTGGCAGTTCGGGGTTCGGCTTAGAGGTTTGGGGTGTGCGGTTTTGGATTTGAGGTTTGGGGTTCCGGTTAGGGGTTTGGGGTTTGGGGTTCGGGTTAGCAGTTTGGAGTTTGGGTTTGGGGGTTGGGGTTTCGGGGTTTAGGGTTCGGTTTTGGTGTTTGCGGTTTGGGATTGGGGTTTGGGATTTGGGGTTCAGGTTAGGGGTTTGCGATTCGGGTTAGGGGTTTGGGGTTCGGGTTCGGGGTGTGGGGTGGGGGTACAGGTTAGGGGTTTGGGTTCAGGGTTTGGGGTTCGGTTTAGGGGTGTGCGGTTTGGGTTTGGGTTTGGGGTTCGGGCTAGTGGTTTGGGGTTCGGGGTTGGGTTCTGGATTGGGGTTCGGAGTTATGGATTCGGGGTTTGGGCTACGTGTTTCAGGATTTGCGGTTCGGGGCTTGAGGGTCGGGGTTTGGGTTTGGGGTTTAGGGCTCGGGTTAGGGGTTTGGGTTAGGGTTAGGGGTTCACGGTACGGGTTAGGTGTTTGGGGTTCGGAGTTTGGGGATTGGGTTAGGGGTTTTGAGTTCGGGTAAGGGGTTTGGAGTTCCCTGTTCAGGGTTTGGGGTTTGCGGTTGGGATAGGGGTTCAGATTCAGGATATGGGGTTTGGGGTTCGGGTTCCATGTTTGGGTATGTGGTTCGGGGTTTGGGGTATGTGGTTCATTGTTTGGGGTTTGAAAGCCCTCCTTGCAGGGAGCTAGGTGCGCCTCCAGTACGGCAGAGCTCTGGCTCTGCTCAGAGCCCCGATCTGGCAGAGTTCCCGTCGCGAGGCTGCTCTGCCATGGGCGAGCCTTGCCCAGACTTACCTTGCTTTTAGGCTCCCTCCCTAGGAAGGAGCAGGCTGTGTGAGGCTGGGAGACGCCACTGGCGCCTTCCTGGCTTCAGCTCTTCCCCTGCCTTGCCTTTGCACTTAGGTCCCAAGCGTCCTTGAGGAGGGCTCAGGGGCTGGTGGGTTGCACACTACCAAGGGCTCCAGAAGTGAGAGTTCTGTAGGAGGGATCGAAAGGCAACAGCAGGGCTCCTTCAGCGGTTGCTTGGCCGCCCAGACTCAGCGCCACACGGAGAGCACCAGGTTCCAAGGGCCCCTGGCTGGGTTTTGCAGCCCCGAACACCCAGAGGCTGACTCCGTGGGTGCCTAGAAAGTGTGTGACAGACGTAGGTTCCCCGCCACTCTCCTCCCCAGTAGAGACATGTGCAGGAGGTTGGGCCCTGACACTGCCTGTCTGGGTTCCTGCCCACAGCCCCAACTCAGGGGAAGCAGCCCCTGAGGCAAGACCTGCTGGAGGAACCCTGTGCCCCCGCCTGATAGGCAAGTGCACAGCCAGCAGGGAAGAGAGCCTCCTCGGGGGAAGAGGAGGCAGCCAGTCCCCGTCAAGCTGAAAGCCCTGCTTACACGAAGCTAAGTGCGCCTCCAGTACGGCAGATCTCTAGCTCTGTTCAGAGTCCCGATCTGGCAGAGTTCCTGGCGCCAAGATGCTCTGCCATAGGCGAGCCTTGCGCAGACTTGCCTTGCTTTTAGGCTCCCTCCCCAGGAAGGAGCAGGCTGTGTGAGGCTGGGAGACGCCACTGGCGCCTTCCTGGCTTCAGCTCTGCCCCTGCCTTGCCTTTGCACTTAGGTCCCAAGCGTCCTTGAGGAGGGCTTAGGGGCTGGTGGGTTGCACACTGCCAAGGGCTCCAGCAGTGAGAGCTCTGTCAGAGGGAAGTGAAGGGCAACAACAGGGCTCCTTCAGCGGTTGCTTGGCCGCCCAGACATCAGCGCCGCACGGAGAGCACCAGGTTCCAAGGGCCCCTGGCTGGGTTTTGCAGCCCCACACTCCCAGAGGCTGACTCCGTGGGTGCCTAGAAAGTGTGTGACAGACGTAGGTTCCCTAGCACTCTCCTCCCCAGCAGAGACATGTGCAGGTGGTTGGGGCCTGATCCTGCGTGTCTGGGTTCCTGCCCACAGCCCCAACTCAGGGGAAGCAGCCCCTGAGGCAAGACCTGCTGGAGGAGCCCTGCGCCCCCGCCTGATAGGCGAGAGCACAGCCAGCAGGGAAGCGAGCCTCCTCGGGGGAAGAGGAGGCAGCCCAGCCCCGTCAAGTGAAAGCCCTGCTTGCACGGAGCTAAGTGCGCCTCCAGTACGGCAGAGCTCTAGCTCTGCTCAGAGCCCCGATCTGGCAGAGTTCCTGGCGCGAGGCTGCTCTGCCGGGGGCTAGCCTTGCCCAGACTTGCCTTGCTTTTAGGCTGCCTCTCCAGGAAGGAGCAGGCAGCAGGAGCCTGGGAGTCGCCACTGGCGCCTTTCTTGCCTCAGCTCCAATCCTGCCTTGCCTTTGCACTTAGGTCCCAGTCCTCCTTAAGGAGAGCTTAGGGGCTGGTGGGTTGCACACTGCCAAGGGCTCCAGCAGTGAGAATTCTGTCAGAGGGAAGGGAAGGGCAACTGCAGGGCTCCTCCAGCGGTTGCTTGGCCGCCCAGATTCAGCGCCACACGGAGAGCACCAGGCTCCCAGGGCCCCTGGCTGGGGTTTTCAGCCCCGCACACACGGAGGCTGATTCCTTGGGTGCCCAGAAAGTGTATGACAGACGTAGGTTCCCTAGCACTCTCCTCCCCAGCAGAGACATGTGCAGGTGTTTGGGGCCTGATCCTGCGTGTCTGGGTTCCTGCCCACAGCCCCAACTCAGGGGAAGCAGCCCCTGAGGCAAGACCTGCTGGAGGAGCCCTGCGCCCCCGCCTGATAGGCGAGTGCACAGCCAGCAGGGAAGCGAGCCTCCTCGGGGGAAGAGGAGGCAGCAAGTCCCCGTCAAGCTGAAATCCCTGCTTACACGAAGCTAAGTGCGACTCCAGTACGGCAGATCTCTAGCTCTGTTCAGAGGCCCGATCTGGCAGAGTTCCTGGCACCAAGATGCTCTGCCATAGGCGAGCCTTGCGCAGACTTGCCTTGCTTTTAAGGCTCCCTCCCCAGGAAGGAGCAGGCTGTGTGAGGCTCGGAAACGCCACTGGCGCCTTCCTGGCTTCAGCTCTACCCCTGCCTTGCCTTTGCACTTAGGTCCCAAGCGTCCTTGAGGAGGGCTTAGGGGCTGGTGGGTTGCACACTGCCAAGGGCTCCAGCAGTGAAAGCTCTGTCAGAGGGAAGCGAAGGGCAACAGCAGGGCTCCTTCAGCGGTTCCTTGGCCGCCCAGACAAAGCTCCGCACGGAGAGCACCAGGTTCCAAGGGCCCCTGGCTGGGTTTTGCATCCCCACACTCCCAGAGGCTGACTCCGTGGGTGCCTAGAAAGTGTGTGAGAGACGTAGGTTCCCTAGCACTCTCCTCCCCAGCAGAGACATGTGCAGGTGGTTGGGGCCTGATCCTGCGTGTCTGGGTTCCCGCCCACAGCCCCAACTCAGGGGAAGCAGCCCCTGAGGCAAGACCTGCTGGAGGAGCCCTGCGCGCCCGCCTGATAGGCGAGAGCACAGCCAGCAGTGTAGCGAGCCTCCTCGGGAGAAGAGGAGGCAGCCGAGCCCAGTCAAGAGGAAAGCCCTGCTTGCACGGAGCTAAGTGGGCCTCCAGTACGGCAGAGCTCTAGCTCTGCTCAGAGCCCCGATCTGGCAGAGTTTCTGGCGCGAGGCTGCTCGGCCGGGGGCTCGGCCTTGCCCAGACTTGCCTTGCTTTTAGGCTCCCTCCCAGGAAGGAGCTGTCTGCAGGAGCCTGGGAGACGCCACTGGCGCCTTCCTTGCCTCAGCTCCAATCCTGCCTTGCCTTTGCACATAGGTGCCAGGCGTCCTTGGGAGGCTTAGGGTGGTGGTTTGCACACTGCAAGGGCTTCAGCAGTGAGAGCTCTGTCAGAGGGAAGGGAAGGGCAACTGCAGGGCTCCTCCAGCGGTTGCTGGGCCCAGATCAGCGCCGCACCGAGAGCACCAGGCTCCCAGGGCCCCTGGCTGGGGTTTTCAGCCCGCACACACGGGAGGCTGATTCC
>NW_017197860.1:0-7905 GCF_001704415.2 Capra hircus
CTGCTGAGAGGAGGCACGTGGACGAGACATTCGGATCAGCTAAGCAGCAGCTCGGGTAGACGTCCTAGTTGCGCCCTCTCCCTTTGTTGCCAACTTAGGTGGAGGATTTGAACGTCCTGCAAGGATTCTCTGTCTCTTCCGCCATGTTTGGCCGCTGACTTTCTTTATGCCAAACCTGCGGGCTTCTAACCATCCAGAATAACAGTGGCGGCTGATGGGCCCAGCAGGAGGTTCAAAGTAGAAAGGTGCTTCTACTCCCTGGTGTCTTTTGTCTTAGGACCCCCTCTTCATAAACATCACGCTGAGCTTTAATGAAACCCTTTAGGTAAAATGAGTCCAGGTACTCCAGCTGCTTTCTAAGTTACTCATTTCCATAAGCTTTCAGCCAAACAACTCTGAAAGCATTCAATTCATCAAAGAGAATTAGGGGCAAGGAAGGGAAGGGGGGGAAATGTTGAAAGACTTAATTTCGTGACAGAACTCAAGGGAGAAAATTGTCCTTTCTTGTAATTCTGACTGTTCTGTATTTACTGGTTCTTCCCTGTGTTGTGATCGTGGATTCCGATAAATATGTGAGTAAAGCTATGAAACGTCTCCCACCTGGCCACAAAATGAAAGAATCCTATATATGTGAAATCTGACGTAGATTTCTAGAGTATTTAGGGACTCATGACCTTCTTTGGTTCCTCATAACAAAGTCAATCCTGGACCCCAGGACGAGATCCTTGCCCTAAACTATAAAGAAATAACTGAGCTACCACGGACTCCAGGCCTCTTTTTTTCTCACTTCTTAACATTTATTTTTGCTTTTGTGCCTCATTTTTTATAGCAGGTCCTTAGAATAACAGTGTATTTCCAGTATAGCTCATGAATTATCCCTCTGCCAGCAAAAAACAAACAAGCATACCAGGCAGAAATAATGTTTAGTTACTCAGAAAAAATTAGTTAGAAAATTAGTTTACTTTGGTGTCTCACTCATACACCGTAATAAACCTGAGATGGATTAGATTTTTCAATGAAATAATATGCTATAAAAATAAGAAAATAAAAAAAATAAGAAAAATATTAAATATATGGTAGGAGAAGAACTTTTCTCAAATACCAAAGCATACACTGAGAAATAACCTAAAACAACAATAACAAAAATTATAATGAAATTATTTGTCTTCTTTAGAAGGGGAAATGTCTTCTTTAGAAGACAAATAATTGACAAATGTGTTAAAAAAAAAGCTCAGTCTTAATCAACAAAGCAGTATAGCTTTTACCAATGTTCTCTGATTCTTTGCGTATAATATTGGTAAATATTTTTAAAATAATACACAGAGTTGTCAGTGATGTAAAGAAATAAGAACCTGATACACTGCTGAAAAGACCATAGTCAGTCCATTCCTGAATAATGCAAAAGTTGTATTCCTTCTCCAGGGGCTCTTCCCAACCCAGGGGTCTAACCTGCATCTCCTGCTTTGGCAGGAGGATTCTTGCCACGGAGCCTCCAGCAGGGTGGAATAGGTCAAACGTGGCCCTGACTAACTGATGCCACCTCTGCGCTTTGAAGTGATTCCTTTGGTTCCAACATTTCAAACACTATAACCCTCTATGTCTATTCCAAAAAGCTAGTAAACAGAAACCTCACCAGAATGGAGTCCTGAGACCAGAATAGGGTGCTCTCGCGTCCTGTGACGACAGCAGAGCCCGGCAAGAAGTGGAGCCAAAGACCTACCTTTCCCTGACGAGGGACCCGGTCGGTGGAGAGCAGTGGGTTCTGTTTCCTGGAGCCCTCCTAACTTCCTTGCCCTCCCCGTAAAAGCCTTCTTCCCTTGCCATGCGGGGTCGAGGGCGGGGTTGGGGTAGGGGATGAGGGGGTTGGGGCTGACTTGAACATGGCTCACCAAGGCTGCAGACCCCGAACTACAATTCTCTGCTGATCTTAAATAAACTTTTGTTTTCCTTTTTTCATGGGGAAATAGCGGGCAGTCCCTTTGGTTTACGTCAACATTTAGAAAAGATCCCCATAGGTACTGGGGCTCCTGAGCAAACAGGTAGGACCCCCACCATTGAGCCGACTGAGCTCACTGCTTGTCTTGCTGACCCTGGAGCCTGGAGGTTTGCTGTCTCCTGGGTCCAAGCTTACACCATTCTTGTATTTGAAGTTCTTCAGGCTTTATCCAGAATCTGTTTCAAGGTTTCATTCTTTAGGTTAAGACTTTGTTCCCTACTCTTTTCTCTGAGTTCAGTTCAGTTCAGTTGCTCAGTCGTGTCCGACTCTTTGCCACCCCATGGACTACAGCACACCAGGCCTCACTGCCCATCACCAACTCCCAGAGTTTACTCAACCCATGTCCATTGAGTCGGTGATGCCATCCAACCATCTGATCCTCTGTTATCCCCTTCTTCTCCTGCCTTCAGTCTTTCCCAGCATCAGAGTCTTTTCCAATGAGTCAGCTCTTTGCATCAGGTGGCCAAAGTATTGGAGCTTCATCTTCAGCATCAGTCCTTCCAATGAACACTCAGGACTGATTACCTTTAGGATGGACTGGTTGGATCTCTTTGCAGTCCAAAGGACTCTAAAGGGTCTTCTCCAACACCACAGTTCCAAAGCATCAATTCTTCTGTGCTCAACTGTCTTTATAGTCCAATGCTCACATCCATACATGTTTACTAGAAAAGCCATAGCCTTGACTAGACAGACATTTGTTGACAAGTAATATCTCTGCTTTTTTAATATGCTGTCTAGATTGGTCATAGCTCTTCTTCCAAGGAGCAAGTGTCTTTTAATTTCATGGCTGCAGTTGCCACCTGAGTGATTTTGGAGCCCTGCAAAAATAAACTCTGTGGCTATTTCCATTCTTTCCCCATCTATTTGCCATGAACTGATGGGACCAAATGCCATGGTCTTAGTTTTCTGAATGTTGAGCTTTAAGCCAACTTTTTCATTCTCCTCTTTCACTTTCATCAAGAGGCTCTTTAGGTTTTAGTTTTCTGCCATAAGGGTGGTGTCATCTGCAGTTCTATATAGGTTTTAATTGCAGTTTAATGTATTAAAGCTGCCAAGTTTAAAAATAAGCTTTTCTAAAGCTTTCAGTTCAGTTCAGTGCAGTCCCTCAGTCACGTCCGACTCTGCAACCACATGAACCGCAGCACACCAGGCCTCCCTGTCCATCACCAACTCCAGGAGTTCACTCAAACTAACGTCCATGGAGTCGGTGATGCCATCCAGCCATCTCATCCTCTGTCGTCCCCTTCTCCTCCTGCCCCCAATCCCTCCCAGCATCAGAGTCTTTTCCAATGAGTCAACTCTTTTCATGAGGTGGCCAAAGTATTGGAGTTTCAGCTTCAGCATCAGTCCTTCCAAAGAACATCCAGGACTGATCTCCTTTAGAATGGACTGGTTGGATCTCCTTGCAGTCCAAGGGACTCTCAAGAGTCTTCTCCGACACCACAGTTCAAAAGCATCAATTCTTCAGAGCCTAGCTTTCTTCACAGTCCAACTCTCACATCCATCCATGACACCTGGAAAAACCATAGCCTTGACTAGATGGACCTTGTTGGCAAAGTAATGTCTCTGCTTTTGAATATGCTATCTAGGTTGGTCATAACTTTCCTTCCAAGGAGTAAGCGTCTTTTAATTCCATTTCTGAAGCTTTAGCATTTAGCAAACAAAAATTTATAAATCTGGAAATTTAGATGGGAAATACAAGTTATTACTTATATTTAATCATTGATGCAGATTCAGTCCAATGTTAATTCCTCTAAACAATTAGTGAAATTAATAGGCCTGCTTAATGAAATCCTTTTAAACATTTTAAAATATATCAATATAGGTTTAGTCTATGGAGTCTGTCAAGCATCTCAAATGTCTAACATGTTGGTCTTTTATACACTTAACAAGTAAAGCTGGATTGGAGTGGGGGATGGGCTTTTCTCATAAAGTAACTCGGATAAAAGAAATAAGTCAAATATACGCATTACTAAGTTATCTTCTCTTAAAAATTTAAATACTGTACAAACTTAAGAAGGTTGTCCTAAACCTCGGAAATCAAAAGTCTCATATATTGCTGGGAGCCAGAGTGAGAAACTCCCCCCATGGCAAAGGTCATGAGGAAGGAGGCTTCGGCATAGGCAAAGGTGGAATCGAGCCTCAGGAAACCCCTGTTCCCGAGCATCTACCCCCAAAACCAGAGTCTGCCTACATTACTGTTTTATGCTCTCACCTACACCTCTGACTTTACAGGGCACTCTCCCCCATCACCTCTCTCGGAGAAGGAGTTAACCTACAGCTCCAGTTAATACAAATTCCCGGGCGTGACAAGAGTGTTTCAACTTACGAACTCCTCTGAAGGTTATCTAGCCTGCCTCTATGGGTTCGTCCGGCACATGTGATTGTTTATAACCTCCCAACCGTGAGGGGCATGAGATGTTTTAGACTTACTAAAGGCAGATTCTTTTAGGAGGTCAGAAATTGTTAGTATAGTGGGTTGATTAGTTATATTGGTGAAGGGTTTTTCATTTGTTGGGCCAATATTTGCTGCTAAGTCTCCATATTCCCTGCTCTTATAATGAATATAACTAGCATATAGAAGAAATAAGTATTAACATTTAAGACTAATCATGTTAACCTTAGACTAAGTAAATTCCTTTCTTAATTGTAACCCACTACACCCTCACCCTATAGGAATGAAACTTTATCTGGTACCTTCAGAGGGTGGTGCCTGGTTTAAGAAAAATCACCCCTAGAAAATAAGTTTCTGGTTGACTGACCATTATCAGAAAGAAAGGATCATAAAATGTCAGCAGGCCTCATGGCCAGAAGATGATCTAAAACCCTAAGACCTTTTTGTATACATTTATATGAAGCACCTGATTTTGATAAAGATCAGGACTGCTGACCCGTGCATGACTTTAAAATTTCCATTTGTCTCTATGTGTAAAAAAGGTATATAAGCAAACCTGAAAATAAAGAAAACGGATCAGTTTCTGGAAAGACTGATTCCTCTGTGTCATTCTTTCTTGTTCTCCATTTTTTCTGGTTGAATTCCCATCTGGAGCATGGTGCTCGCCAAGCCTGCTAATTTTGCCCTGGCATTTAAGTTCCACGTGAGAGGGAGCCCAAGGTGGGGCACCCTCCACTATACAAGTGGACGCCGGTGGCCTACGTAGTTGGTGCAAGCTTCTTGTCTCGCAGCTTTATTGGTATCCCACGTAAACAAAGTTATTCAGCCTCTTTTTCTCCACTAATATTTCCTACTATGCTATCCTTTTCTAATCTCTTTATATCTGTAATTAAAAAGGTTCTTTCCTAGGATGCCAGCTCCAACCCCGCTTCAAATTACCCAGGATCCCGGGGCTGGACCTTGGCAATATATGTAATACTGTAAAATGTCAGGTTCTGTTCATTATTTCAAGCACCTTAAAGTAATATTTCATAGATTAGTCCAATGACTAAATAATTTCTAAACCTAGTACAAACCTGTTAATACTCTCATTTTAATTGATGTTATCATTACAATTAATTCATCATTTTATCTTTTTTTCCCCCGGTTTTCAGAGTTGCGTGCTAAAATAAGAGAAGAGACATATGATCTCACTGGGCTGAGGTTACTGATCAGAAGATCAATGCCAATTAAAGAATTCCAGGGAGGAACAAGGACCCACTTTGTTGCTATGAGGGGCCAGGCAGACTCCTCATGGCCAAAGGTCAACCTGTGGGGTGTGTCCTGGAGGCAGTAGAATGTTTCAAGCTCACTCTACAACCTGGTACATGACGTGTATCTTTCCCCAGTCTTTAAGATCAATCTCATAACTTTTTTCTGGTTAGTAGTTGATTCTCTATAAGCCAATATTCTTCAGCACTTGAGTAAATTTAACTTCTCTTCATGGCATGATTGGAATCTGCATGTTTTTATCCGTTACATATTTGGTTTATCGATAATCCTATTGTTGTTTTATAGACCACTCCCTCCCTGATAAACACAACCGATTTGATATTTATTTTGGAGTATCATCTAGGTTTACACTGAGCCCAAGATCTGTAGCTCAGCTACAGGCACTCTTCCATCTCTGAAATCTGGGCTATAAGTCCCAGCTTACGGTGGTCGTGCAGGAGGCTCCACGGTACCTCTGAGTTCCTGGTTGCAGTTCATCCATCTTATCGAACATCCCCTCAATACCATGCGCCTTATTCCTCTTGAAGAGACATAAGTTCATTGAAAGCATGACGCTCTTCCCTTAGGAAGTTTTAGCCTATTTTATTTCTTGCTTCTGTCATGTCAGTCTTTGTTTTAATCTTTCAGTTCTGGTAAAATATGTGTTCCAATCATAACTCTAAACAGATCTTTCATGCACATTTGGGCAGGACAAGGCAGGTGGACAGGATATAGAATAGAGGTACTTAGTGCTAATTTTCTGAAAGTGGAGCTAAAAGGCTTGAAATAGGGCCATGCTGTCCTAGTACAGGCCAGCACAAGTTAGCTGAATTCTTCACTCCGCAGCCTTCCTTGATCCAGCCTGTTTTATGTCTTTTGTTCATGTGTTTTTAATGTCTACTTGGGTTTCTATTGTTGCCCCTTGCCTCAGTACTTCATAACTCTCTGAGGGACTAGCCTTGTCCACCTTGAGAAACAAAAATGCTGAGGCTTGGACAGAGATGATGGTTCTGTGTTATGCTGAAGTTTCCAGACACTCATTTCCTTTAATCCACTTCCAAGATCCTGAAGGGCCCTAGCAATGTCTTCAGGTAGTCATATGTTCACATAAAAATTTACAGAAGATATTTAACCACAATTACACTTTGAGATCTTACCATCATTATATTTCCTGTGTCAAATGTTAAAACCTGCAGGTATTTTGAGATCCAGATAAGGGAATGTGAACGTCAGTTTGGGTTTGATGGGATAGATTTATGTGATTCATGGTCATTTCCATATATTGATACTTTATTGTGAGCTATTAGTATAGCACACACTATGTCAAAACAAACATGCCAGAACCAAAGTGCAAAAGTGTCCTAGTGGCTCCCCAGCTTCAGAAATTGCTGGGTTGTGAAAAGAAAGAGATTATGAAATGTAGAGACAGAGTAAATTGTCAAAAAATTTTTTTCAATCACCAAATATATAAAATTGTAAACAGAGAATTTGATCCTTATCCTAATCAAGGCAGAAAGTTTTTCCTCTAAGGAAGAGATCTAAGAATGCCTTATATACACTTAAAACCACATCATGTTTTCATGGGAATAATACAAAATAAAAATGATTAGAATCCTGTTAGTCAGGCACAGATGTGAAGCAGTACTTCAAGGGTATGTGAAGTTTTTAGGCACCTCATTGTGAATAACAAAAACAAATTTTCTCAACTATCCTGGAAGACTAAATTACCTTTCTATTCTTTGTACAGAAAATGAGATACATTTTTTGTCATATAAAGAGATAATTGAAGGTTATGAAACAAAAATGTAAGGAAAAGGTATTATGGAGTTGTATCAGGCAGTTTGTTAATATAAAATATTGTATTTTTTCTGGATTTTGTGATGTTTTTATTTACTAAATTTTTTAAATTGTTTGTTATGACCTTTTGTCTTAGTAGCTATTCATCTCAGAAATGAATTTTCATTATACTTTTTTATTTTTGTGGTAAAATTAAATTTACCAATTTAGGCAAACAGTTCTGTGACATGAAGTACGCTCACCTTGTTATACACCTGTCCCCACTGTATCCATCTCCAGGCCTCTTTCACCTCTCCGTGTAAAATTCCATTCCCATTAAACTATCTTTCTACTCTCAGTAATTCCCCAGGTTCTCCTTCCTCAGCCCCTGGAACTGCTATTGTGCCTTCAGCTCTGTGATCTCACTATTGTAGGCGACTCGTGTAAGTGGAACCGTATTTGCATTATTTTTGTCCTTTTGTGTCTG
>NW_017197861.1:0-7905 GCF_001704415.2 Capra hircus
GGACCCTTTGGAAGTTCCAGAGTTTAGGTGTGATTAGCCTCGAGACGCCTCAGCGGAAATGGCCTCATCTCGCCTGGAGGGGAGAACCTCCTGGAATTTCTCGAGTTAAGGCAGGTGCTCTCGACTTACGACGGGACCTCAGGGACCCGCTCTGGTGGCCTCAGGAAGGCCAGTCCCTTGCGAGTTGCTCGGGCCTCTCGGGGTCTCTCGGATTCCTCTCCAGTCGATATCGGGCCGAAGACCTTGTGTGGAGTCGGTGCCAGACCTGAGGTTTCCTCTCCAGTTCTGACATGGATCTTGGGGTACTTCTGGAGTCTCCCCAGCGGAGTCAGTCCTCGTCTCGAGTGGGGGCATGCACGTGCGATTTCCTCCCGAGCTGTAGCCGCAGTATCACCCTTTCCTTCACGTGGAACAAGGGATCTGTGGCATTCCCTCGAGGCTTTCCCACGAGGCTTTCCCACGAGGCTTTCCACAGGGCTGTCCCACGTGCCACCGTGGTGTGAGTCGATCCTCGCTTGAACGTTGAGGCAGTGCAGGGAATAAAGGTTTCGCTGGAATGGACTGAGACATCTGGGCGACTCTGGGAATGGTGGCACGACCCCGGAGTTCCTCTCGCCTTTCCTATGGAGAGCGCCTCCTCTTGAGTTGCGACAGGAACACCGGGAATTCTTTCTCGAGCACGCAGGGAAAGGATTCCTCCTCTCGAGTTAGGAGGTGGAAACGGGGCTCCTCTGGATGTGGTGGGACTCTCGTGCTTCCTCTCGAGTGGAGACGGGTATGTCAGGGAACTTCTTGAGTTGCAGCAAAGGTGTGAAGGATCCTTTGGAAGTTCCAGAGGTCAGGTGTGATTAGCCTCAGGACGCCTCAGCGGAAATGGGCCTCATCTCGCCTGGAGGGCAGAACCTCTTGAATTTTCTCGAGTTGTGTCAGGTGCACTGGACTTACGACGGGGACCTCAGGGACACGCCCTGGTGGCCATCGGTAAAGGAAATTTCCTTGCGAGTTACTCGGGGGCGTCTCGGGATTCCTCTCCCGTCGATGCCGGGGCCTAAGACCTTGTGTGAGTCGGTGCCAGGACCTGAGGATTCCTCTCCAGTGCTGACATGGATCTTTGGGTACTTCTGGAATCTCCCCAGGGAAGTCAATCCTCGTCTCGAGTTGGGTCATGCACGTGCCCTTTACTCCCGAGCTGTAGCAGCAATATCACGCTTCCCTTCGCGTGGAACAAGGGATCTGGGGCATTCCTCCAGGCTTTCCAAAAGGCTTTCCCCTGAGGCTTTCCCACAGGGCTGTCCCACGTGCCACCGTGTTGTGAGTCAATCCTCGGCTTGAAAGTCGAGGCAGTGCAGGGAAAACTGGTTTCCCTGGAATGGACTGAGGCATCTGGGGGACTCTGGAATGGTGGCACGTCCCTGGAGTTCCTCTCGCTTTTCCCTGTGGAGAGCGCCTCCACTTGAGATGCAATGGGAAGGCCGGGAATTCTTTCCCGACAACGCGGGGAAAGGATCCGTCCTCTCGAGCTAGGAGGCGGAAACGGGGCTCCTCTGGATGTGGGCGGGACTCTCGTTCTTCCTCTCTAGTGGAGTCGGGTATGTCGTGGAACTTCTTGAGTTGCAGCATGGGTGTGAAGGACCCTTTGGAAGTTCCAGAGTTTAGGTGTGATTAGCCTCGAGACGCCTCAGCGGAAATGGGCCTCATCTCGCCTGGAGGGGAGAATCTCCTGGATTTTCACGAGTTGCGGCAGGTGCTCTCGACTTACGTCGGGGACCTCAGGGACCCTCTCTGGTGGCCTCAGGAAAGGCCAGTCCCCATGCGAGTTTCTCGGTGGCCTCTCGGGGGCCTCTCGGGTTTCCTCTCCTGTCGATGCTGGGGCCTAAGACCTTGTGTGGAGTCAGTGCCGGAACGTGAGGATTCCTCTCCAGTGCTGACATGGATCTTGGGGTACGTCTGGAGTCTCCCCAGGGGAGTCAGTCCTCGTCTCGAGTGGGGGCATGCACATGCGCTTTCCTCCCCAGCTTTAGCAGCAGTGTCACGCTTCCCTTTGAGTGGATCAAGGGATCTGTGGCTTTCCCTCGAGGCTTTCCCACGAGGCTTTCCCACGAAGCTTTCCCACAGGGCTGTCCGACGTGCCACCGTGGTGTGAGTCGATCCTCGGCTTGAAAGTCGAGGCAGTGCAGGGAAAAAAGGTTTCCCTGGAATGGACTGAGACATCCAGGGGACTCTGGGAATGGTGGCACGACCCTGGAGTTCCTCTCGCCTTTCCTGTGGAGAGCGCCTCCTCTTGAGATGTGACGGGAACGCCGGGAATTCTTTCCCGACCATGCAGGGAAAGGATCCCTCCTCTCGGGCTAGGAGGTGGAAACGGGGCTCCTCTGGATGTGGGCGGGACTCTGGTGCTTCCTCTCGAGTGGAGACGTGTATGTCGGGGAACTTCTTGAGTTGCAGCAAGGGTGTGAAGGACCCTTTGGAAGTTCCAGATGTTAGGTGTGATTAGCCTCGAGATGCCTCAGCGGAAATGGGCCTCATCTCGCCTGGATGGGAGAACCTCCTGGATTTTCTCGAGTTGCGGCAGGTGCTCTCGACTTACGACTGGGACCTCAGGGACCCGCTCTGGTGGCCTCAGGAAAGGCCAGTACCCATGCAGTTGCTCGGGGGCCTCTCGGGATTCCTCTCCCGTCGATGCCGGGGCCTGAGACCTTGTGTGGAGTCTGTGCCGGAACCTGAGGATTCCTCTCCAGTGCTGACATGGATCTTGGGTACTTCTGGAGTCTCCCAGGGGAGTCATTCCTCGTCGCGAGAGGGGACATGCACGTGTGTTTTCCTCCTGAGCTGTAGCAGCAGTGTCTCGCTTCCCTTCGCGTGGATCATGGGATCTGTGGCTTTCCCTCGAGGCTTTCCCAGGAGAATTTCCCACGAGGCTTTCCCAAAGGGCTGTCCCACATGCCACCGTAGTGTGAGTCTATCCTCAGCTTGGAAGTCGAGGCAGTGCAGGGAAAACAGGTTTCCGTGGAATGGAATGAGACATCTGGGGGAGTGTGGGAACGGTGGCACGAACCTGGAGTTCTTCTCGCGTTTCAAGTGGTGAGCGCCTCCTCTTGAGATGCGACAAGAACGCCGGGAATTCTTTCCCGACCACGCAGGGAAAGGATCACTCCTCTAGAGCTATGAGGCGGAAACAGGGCTCCTCTGGATGTGGGGGGACTCTCGTCCTTCTTTCTCGAGTGGAGTCGGGTATGTCGGGAAACTTCTTGCCCTTGCAGCAAGGGTGTTAAGGATCCTTGGGAAATTCCAGCGTTTAGGTGTGATTAGCCTAGAGGAGCCTCATCCGAAAAGGGCCTCATCTCGCCTGGAGGGGAGAACCTCCTGGATTTTCTCGAGTTGCGGCAGGTGCTCTCGACTTATGACGGGGACCTCAGGGACCCGCTCTGGTGGACTCAGGAAAGGCCAGTCCACATGCGCGTTGCTCAGGGGCCTCTCGGGATTCCTCTCCCGTCGATGCCGGGGCCTACCACCTTGTGTGATTTTAGTGCCGGAACTTGAGGATTACTCTCCAGTGCTGACATGTATCTTGGGGTACTTCTGGAGTCTCCCCAGGGGAGTCAGTCCTCGTCTCGAGTGGGGGCATGCACGTGGGATTTCCTCCAGAGCTGTAGCAGCAGTGTCACGCTTCCCTTCGCGTGGATCAAGGGATCTGTGGCTTTCCCTAGAGACTTTCCCACGAGGCATTCCCATGGGGCTTTCCCACGAGGCTTTCCCACAGGGCTGTCCCACGTACCACCGTGGTGTGAGTCGATCCTCGGCTAGAAAGTCAAGGCAGTGCAGGGAAAACAGGTTTCCCTGGAATGGACTGAGACATCTGGGGGACTCTGCGAATGGTTACACGACCCTTGAGTTCCTCTCGCCTTTCCTGTGGAGAGCGCCTCATCTTGAGATGCGACGGGAATGCCGGGAATTCATTCCCAACCACACAGGGAAAGGATCCCTCCTCTCGAGCTACGAGGCGGACACGGGAATCCTCTGGATGTGAGCGGAGCTCTTGTGCTTCCTCTCGAGTGGAGACGGGTATGTCGTGGAAATTCTTGAGTTGCAGCAAGGGTGTGAAGGACCCTTTGGAAGTTCCAGAGATTAGGTGTGATTAGCCTCGAGACGCCTCAGCGAAATGGGCCTCATCTCGCCTGGAGGGCAGAACCTCCTTGATTTTCTCGAGTTGCGGCAGGTGCTCTCGACTTACGACAGGGACCTCAGGGACCCGCTCTGGTGGCCTCAGGAAAGGCCAGTCCCCATGCGATTTGCTCGGGGGCCGCTCGGGATTTCTCCCATCGATGCCGGGCCCTAAGACCTTGTGTGGAGTTGGTGTCGGAAACTGAGAATTCCTCTGCAGTGCTGACATCGCTCTTGGGGTACTTCTGAATTCTCCCCAGGGGAGTGAGTCCTCCTCTCCAGTGGGGTTATGCACGTGCGCTTTCCTCCCGAGCTGTAGCAGCAGTGTCACGCTTCCCTTCCCGTGGATCATAGGATCTATGGCATTCCCTCGAGGCTTTCCCACGACGCTTTCCCACCAGGCTTTTCAACGAGGCTTTCCCCCAGTGATGTCCCACGTGCCACCGTGGTGTCATTCGATCCTCGGTTTGAAAGTCGAGGCAGTGCCGGGGAAACAGGCTTCCCTGGAATGGACTGAGACATCTGGGGGACTCTGGGAATGGTGGCACGACCCTGGAGTTCCTCTCGCCTTTCCTGTGGAGAGCGCCCCCTCTTGATATGTTACGGGAACCCGGGAATTCTTTTCCGAACACGCAGGGAAAGGATCCCTCCTGTCGAGCTAGGAGGCGGAAACAGGGCTCCTCTGGATGTGGGCGGGACTCTCGTGCTTCCTCTCGAGTGGAGACGGGTATGTCAGGGAACTTCTTGAGTTGCAGCAAGGGTGTGAAGGGCCCTTTGGAAGGTCCAGAGGTTAGGTGTGATTAGCCTCGAGTCGCCTCTGTGGAAATGGGCCTCATCTCGTCTGAAGGGAAGAACCTCCTGGATTTTCTCGAGTTGTGGCAGGTGCTCTTGCCTTATGACGGGGACCTCAGGGACTCGCTCTGGTGGCCTCAGGAAGGCCAGTCCCCATGCGAGTGGCTCGAGGGCCTCTCGGGATTTCACTCCCATCAATGCCTGGGCCTAAGGCCTTGCGTGGAGTCGGTGCCGGAACCTGAGGATTCCTCTCCATTGCTGACATGGATCTTGGGTACTTCTGGAGTCTCCCCAGGTGAGTCAGTCCTCGTCTCGAGTGGGCGCATGCACATGCGCTTACCTCCCGAGCCGTAGAAGCAGTGTCACGCTTCCCTTCCCGTGGATCATAGGATCTGTGGCTTTCCCTAGAGGCTTTCCCATGAGGCTTTTCCACGACGCTTTCCCACCAGGCTTCCAACGAGGCTTTCCCCCCAGTGATGTCCCACGTGCCACTGTGGTGTCAGTCGATCCTCGGTTTGAAAGTCGGCAGTGCCAGGGAAACAGGCTTCCCTGGAATGGACTGAGACATCTGGGGGACTCTGGGAATGGTGACAGGACCCTGGAGTTCCTATCGCCTTTCCTCTGGAAGCACCCCCTCTTGATATGTGACGGGAACGGGAATTCTTTCCCGACAACGCAGGTAATGGATCCCTCCTCTCGAGAAGGAGACGGAAACGGGGCTCCACTGGATGTGGGCAGGACTCTCGTGCTTCCTCTCGAGTGGAGACAGGTATGTCGGGGAAATTCTTGAGTTGCAGCAAGGACGTGAAGGACCCTTTGGAAGTTTCAGAGGTTAGGTGTGATTAGCCTCGAGTCGACTCAGCGGAAATGGGCCTCATCTCGCCTGGAGGGGAGAACCTCCTGGATTTTCTCGAGTTGCGACAAGTGCTCTCGACTTACGACGGGGACCTCAGGGACCTGCTTTGGTGGCCTCTGGAAAGGCCATTCCCTATGCGAGTTGCTCGGACATCTCGGAATTCCTCTCCCGTCGATGCCGGGGCCTACGATCTCGTGTGGAGTGGGTGCCGGAACCTGAGGATTCCTCTCCAGTGCTGACATGGATCTTGGGGTACTTCTGGAGTCTCCCACGGGAGTCAGTCCTCGTCTCGAATGGGGGCATGCAGGTGGGCTCTACTCCTGAGCTCTAGCTGCAGTGTCACGCTTCCCTTCGCGGGCAGTAAGGGATCTGTGGCTTTCCCTCGAGGCTTTCCCATGAGGGTTTCCCACACGGCTGTCCCAAATGCCACCGTTGTGTGAGTCGTTTCTCGGCTTGAAAGTCATGGCAGTGCATGGAAAACAGGTTTCCCTGGAATGGACTGAGACCTCTGGGGGACTCTGGGAATGGTGGCACGACCCTGGAGTTCCTCTCGCCTTTCCTGTGGAGAGCGCTTCCTCTTGAGATGCTACGGAACGCCGGGAATTCTTTCCCGAAAACGCAGGGTAAGGATCCCTCCTCTCGAGCTAGGAGGCGGAAACTGGGCTCCTCTGGATGTGTTCGTGACTGTCGTGCTACCTCTCGAGTGGAGACGGGTATGTCGGGGAACTTCTTGAGTTGCAGCAATGGCGTGAAGGACCGTTTGGAATTTTCAGAGGTTAGGTGTGATTAGCCTCGAAACACCTCAGTGGAAGTGGGCCTCATTCGCCTGGAGGGGAGAAACTCCTGGATTTTCTTGAGTTGTGGCAGGCGCTCTCGGCTTACGACGGGTACCTCAGGGACCCGCTCTGGTGGCCTCACGAAAGGCCAGTCCCCATGCGAATTGCTCGGGTGCCTCTCGGTATTCCTCTCTCGTCGATGGGCATAAGATCTCGTGTGGAGTCGGTGCCGGAACCTGAGGATTGCTCTCCAGTGCTGACATGGATCTTGGGGTACTTCTGGAGTCTCCCCAGGGGAGTCAGTCCTCGTCTCGAGTGGGGACATGCACGTGTGCTTTCCTCCCCAGCTGTAGCAGCAGTGTTGCGCTTCCGTTCGCCTGGACCACGGCATCTGTGGATTTCCCTCGAGGCTTTCCCGCTAGGCTTTTTCCCACGAGGCTTTCCCACAGGGCTCTCCCATGTTCCACCGTGTTGTGAGTCGATCCTCGGGTTGAAAGTCGAGGCAGTGTAGGGAAAACAGGTTTCCCTGGAATGGACTGAGACATCTGGGGGACTCTGGGAATGGTGACACGACCCTGGAATTCCTCTTGCTTTTCCTATGGAGAGCGCTCCTCTTGAGATGCGACGGGAACGCCGGGAATTCTTTCCGTCCACGCAGGGAAAGGATCCCTGCCCTCGAGCTAGGAGGCGGAAACGGGGCTCCTTTGGATGAGGGCGGGACTCTCGTGCTTCCTCTCGAGTGGAGACAGGTAAGTTGGGAACTTCTTGATTTGCAGCAAGGGTGTGATAGACCTTTTGGAAGTTCCAGAGGTTAGGTGTGATGAGCCTCGAGACGCCTCAGCGGATATGGGCCTCATCTCGCCTGGAGGGGAGAACCTCCTGGATTTTCTCGAGTTGCGGCAGGTGCTCTAGACTTACGACGGGGAACTCAGGGACCCGCTCTGGTGGCCTCAGGAAAGAAGAGTCCCATGCTAGTTCCACTGAGGCCTCTCGGGATTCCTCCCCGTCGATGCCGGGGCCTAAGACCTTGTGTGGAGTCCGTGCCGGAACCTGAGGATTCCTCTCCAGTGCTGACATGGATCTTGGGGTACTTCTGGAGTCTCCCGCGGGGAGTCCGTCCTCGTCTCTAGTGGGGGCATGCACTTGCGCTTTCCTCCCGAGCTGTAGCAGCAGTGTCACTCTTCCCTTCGCGTGTATCAAGGCGATCTGTGGCTTTCCCTCGAGGCTTTCCCACGAGGCTTTCCCACGAGGCTTTCCCACAGGGCTGTCCACGTGCCACCGTGTGTGTCTCGATCCTTGGTTTGAAAGTCGCAGGCAGGG
>NW_017197862.1:0-7904 GCF_001704415.2 Capra hircus
CGAGGATTGACTCACACCATGGTGGCACGTGGGACAGCCCTGTGGGAAAGCCTCCTGGGCAAGCCTTGAGGGAAAGGCACAGATCCCTTGATCCACGCGAAGGGAAGCGTGACACTGCTGCTACAACTCGAGAGGAAATCGCACGTGCATGCCCCAATACGAGACGAGGACTGACTCCCCTGGGGAGACTCCAGAAATACCCTAAGATCCATGTCAGCACCGGAGAGGAAACCTCAGGTTCCGGCACCGACTCCACACAAGGTCTTAGGCCCCGGCATCGACAGGAGAGGAATCCCGAGATGCCGTCGACCAATTCGCTGGGGACTGGCCTTGCCTGAGGCCACCAGAGCGGGTCCCTGAGGTCACCATCATAAGTCGAGAGCACCTGCCGCAACTCGAGAAAATCCAGGAGGTTCTCCCTCCAGGAGAGATTAGGCCCATTTCCGCAGCAGGCGTCTCGAGGCTAATCACACCTAACCTCTGGAACTTCCAAAGGGTCCTTCACACCCTTGCTGCAATTCAAGAAGTTCCTCGACATACCCGTCTCCACTCGAGAGGAAGCACGAGAGTCCACCCACATCCAGAGGAGCCCAGTTTCCACCTCCTAGCTCGAAAGGAGGGATCCTTTCCCTGCGTGGTCGGGAAAGAATTCCCTGCGTTCCCGTCGCATCTCAAAAAGAGGAGCTCTCCACAGGAAAGGCGAGAGGAACTCCAGGGTCGGCCACCATTCCCAGAGTCCCCCAGATGTCTCAGTCCATTCCAGGGAAACCTGTTTTCCCTGCACTGCCTCGACTTTCAAGCCGAGGATCGACTCACACCATGGTGGCACGTGGGAGAGGCCTGTGGGAAGGAGGGAAAGCCTCGTGGGAAAGCCTCGAGGGCCACAGATCCCTTGTTCCACGCGAAGGGAAGCGTGACAATGCTGCTAGAGCTCGGGAGGAAAGCGCACGTGCATACCCAAACTCGAGACCAGGACTGACTCCCCTGGGGAGACTCCAGAAGTACCCCAAGATCCATGTCAGCACTGGAGAGGAATCCTCAGGTTCCAGCACCGACTCCACACAAGGTCTTAGGCCCCGGCATCGTCGGGAGAGGAATCCCGAGAGGCCCCCGAGCAACTCGCATGGGGACTGGCCTTTCCTAAGGCCAACAGAGCGGGTCCCTATTGTGCCCTTTGTAAGTTGAGAGCACCTGCCGCAACTCGAGAAAATCCAGGAGGTTCTCACCTCCAGGCGTGATGAGGCCCATTTCCGCTGAGGCGTCTCGAGGCTAATCACACATAACCTCTGAAACTTCCAAAGGGTCCTTCACACCCCTGCTGCAACTTAAGAAGTTCCCAGATAAACCCATCTCCACTCGAGAGGAAGCACGAGAGTCCCGCCACATCCAGAGGAGCCCCGTTTCCGCCTCCTAGCTCGAGAGCAGGGATCCGTTCCCTGCGTGGTCGGGAAAGAATTCCCGGCGTTCCCGTCGCATCTCAAAAAGAGGCGCTCTCCACAGGAAAGGCGAGAGGAACTCCAGGGTGGTGCCACCATTCCCAGAGTGCCCCAGATATCTCAGTCCATTCCAGGGAAACCTGTTTTCCCTGCACTGCCTCAACTTTCAAGCCGAGGATCGACTCACACCACGGTGGCACGTGGGACAGCCCTGTGGGAAAGCCTCGTGTGAAAGCCTCATGGGAAAGCCCCGAGGGAAAGCCACTGATCCCTTGATCCTCGGGAAGGGAAGCGTGACACTGCTGCTGCAATTCGGGAGGAAAGCACACGTGCATGCCCCTACTTGAGACGAGGACTGACTCCCCTGGGGAGACTCCGGAGGTACCCCAAGATCCATGTCAGCACTGGAGAGTAATCCTCACGTTCCGGCTCCGACTCCACACAAGGTCTTAAGCCCCGGCATGAACGGCAGAGAAATCCCGAGAGGCCCCGAGCAACTCGCATGGGGACTGGCCTTTCCTGAGGCCACCAGAGCGGGTCCCTGAGGTCTCCGTCGTAAGACGAGAGGACCTGCCGCAACTAGAAACAATCCAGGAGGTTGTCCCCTCCAGGCGAGATGAGGCCCATTTCCGCTGAGGCGTCTCGAGGCTAATCACACCTAACCTCTGGAACTTCCAAAGGGTCCTTCACACCCTTGCTGCACTCAAGAAGTTCCCCGACATTCCCGTCTCTACTCCAGAGTAAGCACGAGAGCCCGCCCACATCCAGAGGAGCCCCGTTTCCGCCTCCTAGCTCGAGAGGAGGGATCCTTTCCCTGCGTGGTCGGGAAAGAATTCCCGGCATTCCCGTCGCATCTCAAGAGGAGGCGCTCTCCACTGGAAGGCGAGAGGAACTCCGGGTCTTGCCACCATTCCCAGAGTCCGCAGATGTCTAAGTCCATTCCAGGGAAATCTGTTTTCCCTCGATTGCCGCGACTTTCAAGCCGAGGATCGACTCACACCACGGTGGCACGTGGGACAGCCCTGTGAGAAAGCCTTCTGGGAAAGCCTCGTGGGAGAGCCTCAAGGGAAAGGCACAGATCCCTTGATCCAGGCGAAGGGAAGCGTGACACTGCTGCTACAGCTCGGGAGGAAAGCGCACGTGCATGCCCCCACTCGAGACGAGGACTGACTCCCCTGGGGAGACTCCAGAAATACCCCAAGATCCATGTCAGCACTGGAGAGGAATCCTCAGGTTCCGGCACCGTCTCCACACAAGGTTTTAGGCCCCGGCATCGACGGGAGAAGAATCCCGAGAGGCCCCCGAGCAACTCGCTTGGGGACTGGCCTTTCCTGAGGCCACCAGAGCGGGTCCCTGAGGTCCCCGTCGTAAGTCGAGAGCACCTGCCGCAACTTGAGAACATCCAGGAGGTTCTCCCTCCAGGCGAGATGAGGCCCATTTCCGCTGAGGCGTCTCGAGGCTAATCACACCTAACCTTTGGAACTTCAAAGGACCCTTCACACCCTTGCTGCAACTCAAGAAGTTCCCCGACATACCCGTCTCCACTCGAGAGGAAGCACCAGAGACCCGCCCACATCCAGAGGAGCCCCGTTTCCGCCTCCTAGCTCGAGAGGAGGGATCCTTTCCCTGCGTGGTCGGGAAAGAATTCCGGGCGTTCCTGTCGCATCTCAAGAGGAGGTGCTCTCCACAGGAAAGGCGAGAGGAACTCCAGGGTCGTGCCACCATTCCCAGAGTCCCCCAGATGTCTTAGTCCATTTCAGGGAAACCTGATTTCCCTGCACTGCCTCGAATTTCTAGCCGAGGATCGACTCACACCACGATGGCACGTGGGACAGCACTGTGGGAAAGCCTCGTGGGAAAGCCACGAGGGAAAGCCACAGATCCCTTGATCCACGCGAAGGGAAGCGTTGCACTGCTGCTACAGCTCGGGAGGAAAGCGCACGTTCATGCCCCACACAAGACGACGACTAACTCCCCTGGGGAGACTTCAGAAGTACCCCAAGATCCATGTCAGCACTGGAGAGGAAACCTCAGGTTCCGGCACCGACTCCACACAGGGTCTTAGGCCCCGGCATCGACGGGAGAGGAATCCCGAGAGGCCCCAGAGCAACTCGCATGGGGACTGGCCTTTCCTGAGGCCACCAGAGCGGTTCCCTGAGGTCCCCGTAGTAAGTCAAGAGCACCTGCCGCAACTCGAGAAAATCCAGGAGGTTCTCCCCTCCAGGCGAGATGAGGCCCTTTTCCTCTGAGGCGTCTCGAGGCTAACCATACCTAACATCTGGAACTTCCAAAGGGTCCTTCACACCCTTGCTGCAACTCAAGAAGTTCCCCGACATACCTGACTCCACTCGAGAGGAAGCACGAGAATCCCGCCCACATCCAGAGGAGCCCCGTTTCCGCCTCATACCTCGAGGTCAGGTATCCTTTCCCTGCATGTTCGGGAAAGAATTCCCGGTGTTCCCGTCGCATCTCATGAGGAGGCGCTCTCCACAGGAAAGGCGGAGGAACTCCAGGGTCATGCCACCATTCCAAGAGTCCCCCAGATATCTCAGTCTGCCGGGGTCCAGCCCCGCTGGATCCAGGGAATTCGACGGATGGACGGCGTTGTCGTGGAAAGTCTTTTTTATTTATTAATGTAAGATTAGATTAAGAAATTATAGTGTAGTAAGAAGATTAACTGGAGGAAAAGGGCTGAATATCTTGGTTTACGTGGAAGGCCAATAAAATTCCAGACAAAGAATTTTCACCATCTACGTTGGGCCACCAGCCCCTGCTTGAATATCTAAGGGTGCCTCACCTTAAGCTCCCTTTCGTGCAGGTCTTAACAGCCAGGCAAGTAAGTAGACCTGGCGAGCCTCCGCGCCCCCTGGTGGAGATTCAGCCTGAAGTTAAAGTAAAAAGCAGAGAGAAGGAAAGGGAGAGAAGAAGAAAGAGAGAAAAAGACACGGGGGAGCCTGAGTCTCAAGAAACCAGGCCGAGAGACTAGTTCGAGAAACTGGTCCGAGAAACTGGCCCCATCCTTTATTGTTCATAAAGCCTTTTATACTTTTGATAAAACATGGAGTTCAATGGGTAACACAAAATTATGTAGCGTTTGCACCCCAGACTCTTTCTGTACATCATTTTGTATACAAAAGGTCTCTGGTGATTTACATTATCTTCTGGCCAAGAGGCTTGTTAAACACTTTTTGGCTCTCTTCCTTAATGAATGTTAATTTTGTTTCCTCTGAAGTGTTTTTCTTTAATCTGCATTTCCTTAAAGCATTAAAGTTACATCTCTATAAAACAAAGGTGCAGTGGGTTATAACAAAGAAGGTACTTAACTCAAAGATCTAATGTTCCTAATACCAGGTCTACTACTTGTTTTTTTAATATACCAACTCTATCTAAAAATAAAGGATATGAAAATTTAGCAGCAAGCATTGACCCAAAAAATGAAACTTTTAATCAGTCCTATTATAAAGATTTTGACTCCTCGGATGCCCCTACATTCCTAGGATGCTTTAAGCTTCCTGTGCCTCCTGGGGAAAGGAGGCCTCAAACAATCACATGCCCAGCTGTACGAGTCCTGCAGGCAGGCTAGAAAGCATTCAGAGGGGTTTTTGGATTGAAACACTCTTTCAAATGCTGAAGACTAAAGCCCTGAATTGACTTTTTCCAGAAAATGTCAGAAGAGTGGAAAAGCAGAGCAAAAAAGCCGGCAGATTTTTGTTGGGGTATGTGCGTAGGAACTTCCAGAGGGGTCCCTGAAGTCTGAACACACCATGCCTATGTCAGCTTTCTTCCTCATGACGTTATCACGGACGGGAGTCCTCATACTGGCTCCCAGCATCAGTCCAATCCAGAGGAACCTGTTTTCCCTGCACTGCCTCGACTTTCACGCTGAGGATCAACTCACACCACGGTGGCACGAGGGAAAGCCCTGTGAGAAAGCCTCGTGGGAAAGCCTCCAGGGAAAGCCACAGATCCCTTGATCCACACGACGGGAAGCGTGACCCTGCTGCTACAGCTCGGGAGGAAAGCACACGTGCGTGCCCTCACTTGAGAGGAGGATTGACTCTCCAGGGGAGACTCCAGAAGAACCCCAATATCCATGTCAGCACTGCAGAGGAAACCTCAGGTTCCGGCCCCGAACCACACAAGTTGTTCGGCCCGGGCATCAACAGGAGAGTTATCAAGAGAAGCCCCCAGCATCTGGCATGGGGACTGGCCTTTGATGAAGCCACCAGAGCGGGTCCCTGACGTCCCCGTCGTAAGTCGGGAGCACCTGCCGCAACTCGAGAAAATCCAGGAGGTTCTCCCCTCCAGGCGAGATGAGGCCCATTTCCAATGAGGTGTCTCGAGGCTAATTACATCTAATCTCTGGAACTTCCAAAGGGTCCTTCACACCCTTGCTGCAACTCAAGAAGTTCCCCGACATTCCCATCTCCACTCGAGAGGAAACACGAGGGTCCTGCCCACATCCAGAGTAGCCCCGTTTCATCCTCCTAGCTAGAGATGAGGGATCCTTTCCCTGCTTGGTCGGGAAAGAACTTCCGGCATTCCCGTCGCATCTCAGGTGGAGGCGCTCTCCACAGGAAGGGAGAGAGGAACTCCATGGTCGTGCCACCATTTCAAGCGTCCCCAGATGTCTCAGTCCATTCCAGAGGATCTTGTTTTTACAGAGTGCCTAAACTTTCATGCCGAGGATCGCCTCACACCACGGTGGCACGGGGGACAGCCCTGTGGGAAAGCCTCGTGGGAAAGCCTCTAGGAAAAGCCTAGAGGAAAAGCCACAGATCCATTGATCCACGCGACGGGAAGCATGACACTGCTGCTACAGCTCGGGAGGAAGGGGCATGCGCATGCCCCCACTCGAGACGAGGACTGATTCCCCTTGGGAGACTTCAGAAGTATCCCAAAAACATGTCAGCACTGGAGAGGAATACTCAGGTTCTGGCCCCCACTCCACACAAGGTCTTGGGCCCCGGCATCTACCGGTGAGGAATCCCGAGAGGCCCTCTAGCAACTCACATGGGAACTGGTCTTTCCTAAGGCCAACAGAACGGGTCCCTGAGGTCCCCGTCGTAAGTCGAGAGCACCTGCCACAACTCGAGAAAATGAAGGAGATTCTCCCCTTCAGGCGAGATGAAGCCCATTTCCACTGAGACGTCTCGAGGCTAATCACACCTAACCTCTGGAACTTCCAAAGGGTCCTTCACACCATAGCTGCAACTCAAGAAGTTCCACGAGAGACCCGTCGCCACTACATAGGAATCACCAGGGTACCACCCACATCCAGAGGAGCCCCAATTCCCCCTCCTAGCTCAATGTGAGGGATCCTTTCCCTGATTGGCCGGGAAAGAATTCCTGTCGTACCTGTCGCATCTCAAGAGGAGGCACGCTCCACAAGAAAGGTGAGAGGAACTCCAGGGTCGTTCCACCATTCCAAGAGTCCCCCAGATGTCTCAGTCCTTTCCAGAGGAACTTGTTTACCCTGCACTGCCTCGACGTTCACGGGGAGGACCGACACACACGATGGTGGCACGTGGACAGCCCTGTGGGAAAGCCTCGTGGGAAAGCCTCGAGGGAAAACAAGAAACCCCTTGATCAACCCAACGGGAAAATTGACTCTGCTCCTAATGCTCGGGAGAAAAGCGCACGTGCATGCCCCCATTGGAGACGAAGATGACTCCCCTGTGGAGACTCCAGTAGTACCCCAAGATCCATGTTAGCACTGGAGAGGAAACCTCAGGTTCGGGCACCGACTCCAAACAAGGTCTTAGGCCCCGTCATCGACCGGAGAGGAATCCCGAGAGGCCCCTTAGCAACTCGCAAGTAGACTGGCATTTCCTGAGTGGACCAGAGCGGGTTACATAAGTCCCGGTCGTAACTGGAGAGCACCTGCTGAAACTCGAGAAAATCCAGGAGGTTCTCCCCTGCAGGCGAGATGAGGCCCATTTCCGCTGAGGCGTCTCGAGTCTAATCACACCTAACCTCTGGAACTTCCAAAGGGTCCATCACACCCTTGCTGCAACTCAAGAAGTTCCCCGACATACCCGTCTCCACACGAGAGGAAGCACCAGAGACCCGCCCACATCCAGAGGAGCCCCGTTTCCGCCTCCTAGCTCGAGAGGAGGGATCCTTTCCCTGCGTAGACAGGAAAGAATTCCTGGCGTTCCTGGCGCATCTCAAGAGGAGGCGCTCTCCACAGGAAAGGCGAGAGGAACTCCAGGGTCGTGCCACCATTCCCAGAGTCCCCCAGATGTCTCAGTCCATTTCAGGGAAACCTGATTTCCCTGCACTGCCTCGAATTTCTAGCCGAAGATCGACTCACACCACGATGGCACAAAACAGCCCTGTGGAAAGCCTCGTGGGAAAGCCACGAGGGAAAGCCACAGATCCCTTGATCCATGCAAAGGGAAGTGACACTGCTGCTACAGCTCGGGAGGAAAGCGCACGTTCATGCCCCCACACAAACGATGACTA
>NW_017197863.1:0-7904 GCF_001704415.2 Capra hircus
CTGTAGGAGCAGTGTCACGGCTTCCCTTCGCGTGGATCAAGGGATTTGGGCTTTCCATCGAGGCTTTCCCACGAGGCTTTCCACGAGGCTTTCCACAGGGCTGTCCACGTGCCACCGTGTGTGAGTCGATCCTCGGCTTGAAAGCCGAGGCAGTGCAGGGAAAGAGGTTTCCCTGGAATGCACGAGACATCTGGGGGACTCTGGGAATGGTGTCACGACCCTGGAATTCCTCTCGCCTTTCCTGTGGAGAGCGCCTCCTCTTGGGATGCGACGGGAACGCCGGGAAATTTTTCCCGATCACGCAGGGAAAGGATCCCTCCTCTCAAGCTAGGAGGCGGAAACGGTGCTCCTCTGGATGTGGGCGGGACTCTCGTGCTTCCTCTGGAGTGGAGACGGTATGTGGGGGAACTTCTTGAGTTGCAGCAAGGGTGTGAAGGACCCTTTGAAAGTTCCAGAGGTTAGGTGTGATTAGCCTCGAGACGCCTCAGCGGAAATGGGCCTCATCTCGCCTGGAGGGGAGAACCTCCTGGATTTTCTCGAGTTGCGGCAGGTGCTCTAGACTTACGACGGGGACTTCAGGGACCCGCTCTGGTGGCCTCAGTTAAGGTCTCTCCCATGCGAGTTGCTCGGGGCCTCTCGGGATTCCTCTCCCGTCAATGTCGGGGCCTAAGACCTTGTGTGGAGTCGCTGCCGGAACCTGAGGATTCCTCTCCAGTGCTGACATGGATCTTGGGGTACTTCTGGAGTATCCCCTGAGGAGTGAGTCTTCGTCTCGTGTGGAGGCATGCACTTCTGCTTTCCTCCCGAGCTGTAGCAGCAATATCATGCTTCCCGTCGGGAGGATCATGGGATCAGTGGCTTTCCCTCGGTGCTTTCCCACGAGGCTTTCCCATGAGGCTTTCCCTCAGGGCTGTCCCACGTGCCACCGTGGTGTGAGTCAATCCTCGGCTTGAAAGTCGAGGCAGTGCAGGGAAAACAGGGTTTCCTGGAATGGACTGAGACATCTGGGGGACTCTGGGAATCGTGACACGACCGTGGAGTTCCTCTGGCCTTTCCTGTGCAGAGCGCCTCCACTTGAGATGCGACGGGAACGCCGGGAACTCTTTCCCGACCACGCAGGGAAAGGATCCCTCCTCTCTAGCTATGAGGCGGAAACGGGGCTCCTCTGGATGTGGGCGGGACTCTCGTGCTTCGTCTCGAGTGGAGACGGGTATGTCGGGAAACTTCTTGAGTTGCAGCAAGGGTGTGAAGGACCCTTTGGAAGTTCCAGATATTAGGTGTGATTATCCTCGAGACGCCTCAGCGGAAATGGGCCTCATCTCGCCTGGAGGGGAGAACCTCCTGGATTTTCTCGAGTTGTTGCAGGTGCTCTCAACTTAAGACGGGACCTCAGGGACCGCTCTGGTGGCCTCAGGAAAGGCCAGTCCCAAGCGAGTTGCTCTGGAGCCTCTCGGGATTCCTCTCCCGTCGATGCCGGGGCCTAAGACCTTTTTGGAGTCGGGGCCAACCCTGAGGATGCCTCTCCATTGCTGACATGAATCTTTCCGTACTTCTGGAGTCTCGCCAGGGGAGTCATTCCTCATCTCGTGTGGGGGCATGCACCTGCCATTTCCTCACGAGCTGTAGCAGCAGTGTCACGCTTGCTGACGTGTGGATCAAGGGATCTGTCGCTTTCCATTGAGGCTTTCCCACGAGGCTTTCCAACAGGGCTGTCCCACGTGCCACGGTGGTGTGAGTCGATCCTCGGCGTGGACGTCGGAGGCAGTGCAGGGAAAACAGGTTCTTCCTGAATGGACTTAGACATCTGGGGGACTCTTAGAATGCTGGCAAGGCCCTGGAGTTCCTCTCGTCTTTCCTGTTGAAAGCGCCTCCTCTTGATATGCGACGCGAAGGCCTGGAATTCTTTCCCGAAGACGAAGGGAAAGGATCCCTTCTCTCGAGCTACGAGGCGGAAACGGGGCTCCACTGGATGTGGGCGGGACCCTCGTCCTTCCTCTCGAGTGGAGATGGGTATGTCGGAGAACTTCTTGACTTGCAGCAAGGGTGTGAAGGACCCTTTGGAAGTTCCAGAGGTTAGTTGTGATTAGCCTCGAGACGCCTCAGCGGAAATGGGCCTCATCTCGCCTGGAGGGGAGAACCTCCTGGATTTTCTCCAGTTGCGGCAGGTGCTCTCGAGTTTCGACAGAGACCTCAGGGACCCGCTCTGGTGACCTCAGGAAAGGCCAGTCCCCATGCGAGGTGCTAGGGGCCCTCTCAGGATTCCTCTCCTGTCGATGCCGGGGCCTAAGTCCTTGTGTGGAGTCGGGACCGGAACCTGAGGATTGCTCTCCAGTGCTGACATGGATCTTGGCGTACTTCTGGAGTCTCCCAAGTGGCGTCAGTCCTCGGCTCGAGTGGGGTCATGCACGTGCGCTTTCCTCCTGAGCGGTAGCAGCAGTGTCTCGCTTCCCGTCCCGTGGATCAAGGGATCTGTGGCTTTCCCTCGAGTCTTCCCATGAGGCTTTCTCTCAGGGCTATTCCACTTGCCACCATGGTGTGATCGATCCTCGGCGTGAAAGTCGAACCAGTGCAGGGAAAACAGGAACCTCCTTCCCCACAGTAGGGGGTACACTGTCCCCTTGGTCGGGTATCTCCAGGGCACTCGCGCTGGGGGGTTGCCCGTGGATATTCGGGCCTCAGGCTCCACGTGAGAAAAGCCCCAAATGGCATTAGCTGCCAGTCCAGACGCTGGCCCTCAGGTCTCTGTCCGGAGCCTTGGGCTCCAGGCAACTCAAAGCCCTCGGGGGTGGCACTCTGGGACTGCTGTAGGGAATGGACGCCAAGAGCCCACGGAGGAGTTGGGGAGGGGGCAGGGGGAAACAGAGGCGAGGACAGCGAGGGATCTAGGTGGAGGCGCTGGAGAGAGCGTCTGGTGTCCCAGAATGCCTCAGAGGAGCCAGAGGGGGACAGTCGAGGCCCAGGGACCTGTGGAATGTGAAAAGGCGGGAAATCCCAGAGCAAGGCAGGCTGGGAAAGGGGGCGTTGGTGGCCAATTCAAAGGGACCTAGGGGCGTTTCCTGGGCGGTGAGCTCCCTTGGCACTGCTGAGGGCCCCTGATTGATCCACCCGGGATTGATCCCACCCCCCGCTGAGAGGGAGGGCCACAAACCAAAGCCCCGAACTGCCCGCCCACCCCAACGGGGATCTTGGCGGTCCGGGGCACAGCCGTGCCCGGGAAAAGCCCACTCACTCCACGGGACTCCGTCCAGGGTCTCTGCTTGGAAAGAGGCCAGGGGCGGCCCCCTCCATCTACCCACCCAAACCTTATTGACGTCAATGGGGGCGGAGCCGCCTCCCGCTTTCCAGAGTCCTGAGCTGCTGGGTCCCCACCCACTCGGCCAGCAGTCTGCAGCATGCCCGTGTGCCTCTCCCACCATGGCTTCGTCCGGCTCCTCCAGCACCTCAAGCAGTACGTTTGCCCTCGGTCCCTGTGGTCGGATCACATCTCAGGGGATTTGCAGGTGGCCTGGGCAAGGGCTCTCGGCCAACGTGTTGACCCCCCTCCCACCCGAGAACGGCGGGGACCCATCGGCCAGGCCCGGGGTTCCGAGGCGTCAGGTGTGCCCAAATTCGGAGGGCCTGGCATCGTTCGTTCATCTTGCTCCTTTGGCACACGCATGGCTTCTCCGTTCTCTTTTCTGGGAAGACAGTGTTGTTTCAGGGGAGTGCTGCGGGGGGCGGGGCCGGGGTTGGGTGGTGGTGGGAGCAGGTGCTGTGCTGGGATGAGGCCCTTTATCCTCATATCTTCCTGTGGGAATGGGAGTCGGGGAGCTCTGTGGCCTTGCTGCCTTTAGTGGCTTCCTCTGCGCAGGGGCCTAGTGGCTTCTGCCTTTTGTCAGGCGTTACGGGGTTTGGGCTTCGCTTTGGTGGCCTTGGCCTTTGCCTTGGCCTGGGCCTTGGCCTTGCCTTGGCGTTGCCCTTGCCCTTGCCTTGGCCTTGGGCTGGGCCTTGCCTTGCCCTTGAATTTGAACTTGACCTTGACCTTGACCTTGAACTTGACTTAGAACTTAACCTTAACCTTGAACTTGACCCTGAACTTGACCTTGACCTTGAAGTTGACCTTGACCTTGACTTGAACTTGACTTGACCTTGAACTTGACCTTGACCTTGAACCTGAACTTGAACTTGACCTTTACCATGAACTTGAACTTGACCTTGACCTTGAACTTCAACTTGACCTTGAACTTGAACTTGACCTTGACCTTGACCAACAACGGGAGACCTCGAGATTTGCTCAGAGCACCGGAGGTCCAGAAGCAGGGCCCTGTATCTCCCCTTCCCTTTGTGATCATTGCAAAGACATTCCTAGCTGATAGCGGGAGTGCCCCTGAAGAAGCAAGCAGTGGGAGTGTGTTTGACACGACTGTGTGCCTTCCTGGCCTCATCTCCACAAGGGGCCTTTCCTCTCGAAGTAGGCCCCATGTCCCCTTGGGGAGGGTGTCATGCCTCTTTTCTCCTCACTGCCAAAGGGTGGAGCCAAGCTCGCTCTGTCAGAGGTACAAAAACAGCAATTGAATGGATTTTCAAGCTCTTGCTAGGCTGCACCCTTTCAGGGCCCACTTTACTGAAACAGGTGCTCTGTGGCCCCTGGTTGGGTATGCAGGTTCACAAACAGGGTGAGATCCTGTCCAAGCCAAGAATTTTCCTGAAAGACCTAGGCTCACTAGAGCTCTCCTCCAGAGCAAAGGGGATAGAGGAGATGTATGGAGGAGTCTTTGCCTTTCCCTGTGAGTGTGGGGCTACTCCCTACAGCCCCAGCTCAGAGATAACTGCCTCTAAGAAAGGAATGGCAAGAAGCGCTATTCTTGGAGGTTGGGACAGGGAGTTCGCAGCATGTGGGGAAAGAAAGACTTCTTCGGGGAAGAAGAGGCAACCACCGGGGGTGTGTTTGCAAGCCTCTATTTGGAAGGAACGGGTTTGCTTATACAACTCAAGACCTCCAGATCTGCTCAGAGGACTGAAGTTCCAGAGACAGGGCCATGTATCTCCCCTTCCCTTTGAGATCCTTGCAAAGACATTCCTAGCAGATCGTGGGAGTGCCCATGAAGAAGCAAGCAGCGGGAGTGTGCTTGACATCACTGGCTGCCTACCTGGGCTCAGCTCCTCAAGGGGCCTTTCTCTCCTGGTAGGCCCTATGTCCCCTTTGGGAGAGGGTTGTGCCCTCTTCCCTCCACACTGCCAAAGGGTGGAGGTGGAGCAAACTCGTTCTCTCCGAGGTAAAAAAAAAAAAAGACAAATTGGATGGATTTTTAAGCTCTTGCTATGCTGCACCCCTCCAGGACCCACTCGAGCAAAACAGGTGCCCTGTGGCCCCTAGGTCGGGTATGCAGGTTCACACACCGGGTGTGATCCCGTCAAAGCCAAGAATTTTTCTGACAGACCTAGGCTCACTAGAGCTCTCCTCCAGAGGAAAGGGGACAGAAAAGACGTGTGTGTGGAGGTGGCTCTGCCTTTCCAGGTCCCAATCTCAGGGATAACTGCCCCTAAGAAAGGACCTGCTGCTACTGCTGCTGCTAAGTTGCTTCAGTCGTGTTCGACTCTGTGCGACGCCATAGACGGTAGCCCACTAGGCTCCCCCGTCCCTGGGATTCTCCAGGCAAGAACAGTAAGTGGGTTGCCATTGCCTTCTCCAATGCATGAAAGTGAAAATGAAAGTGCAGTCGCTCAGTCGTGTCCGACCCTCAGCGACCCCACGGACTGCAGCCTACCAGGCTTCTCCGTCCATAGGATTTTCTGAAAGGAACTGCAAGAAGCGCTTTTCCAGGAGGCTGGGAAAGGGAGTTCGCAGGATGTGGGGAAAGAGAGCCTCCTTCGGGGAAGAATAGGCGGCCACTTGTTTTGTGTTGCAAACCTCTATTTGGAAGGAACAGGTTAGCTTATACAAAGGGAGACCTCCAGATCTGCTCAGAGGACCGAAGTTGCAGAGGCAGGTCGGTGTAATTTCCCTTCACTTTGCGATCCTTGCAAAGACATTCCTTGCTGATAGATGATTCAGCAAGGGCCTTTGAGACTGTTGTTTTCTTTCCTAGGTTCAAAGATTCCTTCAGTTCCTAATATAGATATCCTAGAAATTATCTGACATCCGTGAAAATCTGATATGTCCTGGTCAAATGCTGTCAGTTATAATTCCAGTTATCATATTAAAGCATTTCAAGTCGCAGCAGTGACCAGATTACATTGTCAATTTCTATTTAATCAGGTTTTAACCATGTCCTCTATGGTTTCACACTGATGCCTTTGCAGAAATACTGCTACTTCAAGATATATGGAATATACTTTTTTTAAGCTTACCGATAATTTGTTTGTTTGTTTGTTTGTCTTCTGGTAAGCTGGTACCAGATGGAATTTAGTCTCCTCTCTAGGTTAAGAGAACAAAGTTTTCTTAGAATGCAATTTTTGATAACAGACTATGAATTTCTTTACCTTTCATTGATTTATAATTGTTTTCATCATCTGTTTTTTTACTTCGGTAAAGTAAATAAGCCTTATTTAAGATTTTGGTACATGTTGGATGGACTAAGCTTTCCCCACTCTTGCAAGTTCCCTTAACCCTTCAGATTCTTCTCGTGGGACCAAGATCTCACTTTCCTCCAGAGGGACAATCCAAGCTTTTTATTAGTTGATCTGCCCCTGACATCAGAGTCCATTTGAGCACGAGTTGGCCTATAATTTAGGCATGAAACTATGACTACATAAAGAAAAGGTGACTTTATGATTCAGGGATGGCCATGATATGCCTTGCACTTCAGAGAAAATGGGTTAAAATGATTTTTTTTTCTTCAAAACTGCACAGCCAGTTCTTTCAGCATATGCAATTGAAAACATCTAGTCATTAGGTCAGTTTTTCATTCCAATCCCAAAGAAAGGCAATGACAAAGAATATTCAAGCTGCTGCACAATTGCACTCATCTCACACACTAGTAAAGTAATGCTCAAAATTCTCCAAGTTCACATGAACTGTGAACTTCCAAATGTTCAAGAGGGATTTAAAAAATGCAGAGAAACCAGAGATCAAACTGCCAACATCCACTGGATCATTGAAAAAGCAAGAGAGTTCCAGAAAAAAAGACATCTATTTCTGCTTTATTGACTATGCCAAAGCCTTTGACTGTGTGGATCACAATAAACTGGGAAAAATTCTGAAAGAGATGGGAATACCAGACCACCTGACCTGTCTCTTGAGAAACCTGTATGCAGGTCAGGAAGAAACAGTTCGAACTGGACATGGAACAACAGACTGGTTCTAAATAGGAAAAGGAATATGTCAAGGCTGTATATTGTCAGCCTGCTTATTTAACTTATATGCAGAGTACATCATGAGAAACACTGGGCTGGAGGAAGCACACGCTGGAATCCAGATTGCTGGGAGAAATATCAATAATCTCAGATATGCAGATGACACCACCCTTATGGCAGAAAGTGAAGAAGAACTAAAGAGTCTCCTGATGAAAGTGAAAGAGGAGAGTGAAAAAGTTAGCTTAAAGCTCAGCATTCAGAAAACTAAAATCATTGCATCCAGTCTCATCACTTCATGGCAAATAGATGGGAAAACATTGGAAACAGCAGCAGACTATTTTTGGGGGCTTGGAAATCACTGCAGGTGATGGCTGCCTCCATGAACTTAAAACATATTTATGACTTGGAAGAAAAGTGATGACCAAAATAGACAGCATATTAAAAAGCCGAGACGTTGCTTTGCCAACAAAGATCCATCCAGTCAAGGCTATGGTTTTTCCATATGTCATGGATGGATATGAAAGATGTACTATAAAGAAAGTGACAGCTGAAAATTGGATGCTTTTGAACTGTGGTGTTGGAGAAGATGCTTGTAGGTCGCTTAGACTACAAAGGAACACAACCACTCC
>NW_017197864.1:0-7904 GCF_001704415.2 Capra hircus
TTCCTCTCGCCTTTCCTGTTGTGCGCAGGAGCGCTACTCTTGCAGATTGCAGACGCGGGAACGCTTAGGAATTCTTTCCCGACACGCAGGAAAGGATCCTCCTCTCGAGCTAGGCAGGCGGAAACGGGGCTCGCTCTTTATGGTGGGGGACAATCGTGCTTCCTCTCGACTTTGAAAACGGGTATGCGGGGAAACTTCTTGAGTTGCAGAAAGAGTGCCTTGAAAGGACCCTTTGGAACTCCAACGAGGTTCAGGCTGTGATTCAGCCCCCCTCCGCAGACTTCTCAGCAGGAAATGGCGCCTCATCTCCCTGAAGGGAGAACCCTTCCTGGCATTTTCTCGAGTGCGGCAGGCGCTCTCGACTTACGACGCGCTCCTCAGGCGTTAACAGCTCTGGTGCGCCCTCAGGGAAAGTCAATCCCCATGCTAGTTGCTCGTGGGCGCCTTTCGGGATTCCTCTCCATCGCATTCCCAGGCCTAAAGACCTTCTGCCGGTGCTCGTGCCGGACAAAACCTGAGGATTCCTCTCACAGTGACCTGACATGCACGATCTTGGTCGTACTCTTGGAATAGCCACAGATTACCTTGATCACGGGCAAGGAAAGTGTGACACTGCTGATACAGCTCGGAGGAAAGCACACGTGGCATGCCCTCCACTCAGACGAGGGGACTGACTCCCTGGGGCTATTCCAGAAGTACCCAAGATCCATGTCAGCACTGGAGAGGAATCCTCAGGTTCCGGCACCGACACCGCAGAAGGTCTTAGGCCTGGGAATCGATGGGAGAGGAATCCCGAAAGGCCCCCGAGCAACTAGCATGGGGATTGGACTTTCCTGAGGCCACCAGAGCTGGTCCCTGAGGAGCGCCGTCGTAAGTCCGAGAGCGCCTGCCGCAACTCGAGAAAATCCAGGAGGTTCTCCCTTCCCGGGGAGATGAGGCCCATTTCTGCTGAGACAGTCTCGAGGCTAATCACACCTAACCTCTGGAAGTTCCAAAGGGTCTTTCACACTCTTTCTGCAACTCAAGAAGTTTCCCCGACATACCCGTTTCCACTCGAGAGGAAGCACGATTGTCCCGCCCACATAAAGAGGAGCCCCGTTTCCGCCTCCTAGCTCGAGAGGAGGGATACTTTCCCTGCGTGGTCGGGAAAGAATTCCTAGCGTTCCCGTCTCATCTCAAGAGTAGGCGCTCTCCACAGGAAAGGCGAGAGGAACTCCAGTATCAGGCCCCATTCCCAGAGTCCCCCAGATGTTTCAGTCCATTCCAGGGAAACCTGTTTTCCCTGCACTGAGTCGACTTTCAAGCCGAGGATGGACTCACACCGCGATGGCACGTTGGACAGCCCTGTGGGAAAGCCTCGTGGGAAAGCCTCGTGGGAAAGCCTCGAGGGAAAGCCACAGATCCCTTGATCCACGCGTAGGGAAGAGTGACACTGCTGCTACAGCTCGGGAGAAAAGCGCACGTGCATGCACCCAAACGAGACGAGGACTGACTCCATGGGGAGACTCCAGAAGTACCCCAAGATCCATGTCAGCACTGGAGAGGAATCCTCAGGTTCCCGCACCGACTCCACACAAGGTCTTAGGCCCCGGCATCGACGGGAGAGGAATCCCGAGAGGCCCCCGAGCAACTCTTATGGGGACTGGCCTTTCCTGAGGCCACCAGATCGGGTCCCTGAGGTCCCCGTCGTAAGTCGAGAGCACCTGCCGCAACTCGAGAAAATCCAGGAGGTTCTCCCCTGCATTCGAGATGAGGCCCTTTTCCGCTGAGGCGTCTCGAGGCTAATCACATCTAACATCTGGAACTTCCAAAGGGTCCTTCACACCTCTGCTGCAACTCAAGAAGTTCCCCGACATACCCGTCTCCACTCGAGAGGACGCACGAGAGTCCCGCCCACATCCAGAGGAGCCCCGTTTCCGCCTCCTAGCTCGAGGGGGGGGATCCTTTCCCAGCGTGGTCGGGAAAGAATTCCCGGCGTTCCCGTTGCATCTCAAGAGGAGGTGCTCTCCACAGGAAAGGCGAGAGGAACTCCAGGGTCGTACCACCATTCCCAGAGTCCCCTGGATAGTCTCAGTCCATTCCAGGGAAATCTGTTTTCCCTGCACTGCCTCGACTTTCAAGCCGAAGATCGACTCACATCTCGGTGGCACGTGGGACAGCCCTGTGGGAAAGCCTCGTGGGAAAGCCTCGAGGGAAAGACACAGATCCCTTGATCCACGCGAAGGGAAGCACGACACTGCTACTACAGCTTCGGGAGGAAAGCGCACGTGCATGCCCCCCTCTCGAGACGAGGACTGACTGCCCTGGGGAGACTCCAGAAGTACCCTAAGATCCATGTTTGCACTGGAGAGGAATCCTCAGGTTCCGGCACTGACTCCACACAAGGTCTTAGGCCCCAGCATCGACGGGAGAGGAATCCCGAGAGGTCCCCGAGCAACTCGCATGGGGACGGGCCTTTCCTGAGGCCACCAGAGCGGATCCCTGAGGTCCCCGTCGTAAGTCGAGAGCACCTGCCGCATCTCGAGAAAATCCAGGAGGTTCTCCCCTCCAGGCGAGATGAGGCCCATTTCCGTTGAGGCAACTAGGGGGTAATCACACTTTAACTCTGGAACTTCCAAAGGGTCCTTCACACCCTTGCTGCAACTCAAGAAGTTCCCCGAAATACCCGTCTCCACTCAAGAGGAATCCGAGAGTCCCGCACATATCCAGAGTGGCCCCGTTTCCGCCTGCTATCTAGAGAGGAGGGATACTTTCCCTGCGTGGTAGGGAAAGAATTCCCGGCGTTACCCGTCGCTTCTCAAGAGGAGGCGCTCTCCACAGGAAAGGCGAGAGGAACTCCAGGGTCGTGCCACCATTCTCTGAGTCCCCCAGATGTCTCAGTCCATTCCTGGGAAAACTGTTTTCCCTTCACTGC
Organism: Capra hircus; assembly: GCF_001704415.2. Lineage (NCBI taxonomy): Eukaryota > Metazoa > Chordata > Mammalia > Artiodactyla > Bovidae > Capra > Capra hircus. The sequence continues at coordinate 2,915 of NW_017197864.1, forward strand.
CTCGACTTTAAAGCCGAGGATCGACTCACACCACCGTGGCACGTGGGAAAGCCTTGTGGGAAAGCCTCGTGGGAAAGCCTCATGGGAAAGTCTAGATGGAAAGCCACAGATCCCTTGATCCACGAAAAGGGAAGCGTGACACTGCTGCTAAGCTCGGGAGGAAAGCGGACGTGCATGCCCCACTCGAGACGAGGACTTACGCCTCTGGGGAGATTCCAGAAGTCCCGGAAGATCCATGTCGGCACTGGAGAGGAATCCTCAGGTTCCGGCACTGACTCCACACAAGGTCTTAGCCCCGGCATCGACGGGAGAGGAATCCGAGAGGCCCCGAGCAACTCGCATGGGGACTGGCCTTTCCTGAGGCCACCAGAGTGGGTCCCTGAGGTCCCCGTCGTAAGTCGAGAGCACCTGCCGCAACTCGAGAAAATCCAGGAGGTTCTCCCCTCCAGGCGACATGAGGCCCATTTCCGCTGAGGTATCTCGAGCTAATCACACCTTACTCTGGAACTTCCAAAGGGTCCTTCACACCCTTGCTGCAACTCAAGAAGTACCCCGACATACCCGTCTCCACTCGAGACGGAAGCAGGAAGTGCCGCCCACATCAAGAGGAGCCACGTTTCCGCCTCCTAGCTCGAGAGTTTGATCCTTTCCTGCGTGGTGGGGAAAGAATTCGCGGCGTTCCCGTCGCATCTCAAGAGGAGGCGCTCTCCAGAGGAAAGCGAGAGGAACTCCAGGTTCGTGCCACCATTGCCAGGTCCCCCAGATGTCTCAGTCCATTCCAGGGAACCTGTTTCCCTGCACTGCCTCGACTTACAAGCCGAGGATCGACTCACACCACAGTGCACGTGGGGCAGCCCTGTGGGAAAGCCTCGTGGGAAAGCCTCGATGGAAATCCACAGATCCCTTGATCCACGCGAAGGAAGCGTGACACTGCTGCTAAAGCTCGGGAGGAAAGCGCACGTGCATGCCCCACTCGAGACGAGGACTGACACCCCTGGGGAGACTCAGAAGTACCCCAAGATCCATGTCAGCACTGGAGAGGAATCCTCAGGTTCTGGCACCGACTCCACACAAGGTCTTAGGCCCTGCATTCACGTGAGAGGAATCCCGAGAGGCCCCAAACAACTTGCATGGGGACTGATCTGTCCTGAGGCCACCACAGTGGGTCCCTGCGGTCCCTGTCGAAAGTCGAGAGCACCTGCTGCAACTCGAGAAAATCCAGGAGGTTCTCCTCTCCAGGCGAGCTGATTCCATTTCCGCTGAGGTATCTCGAGGCTAATCACACCTTACCTCTGGAACTTCCAAAGAGTCCTTCACACCCTTACTGCAACTCAAGAAAGTACCCCGACATACCCGTCTCCACTCGAGAGGAAGCACGAGAGTCCCGCCCACATCCAGAGGAGCCCCGTTTCGCCTCCTAGCTCAGAGCAGGGATCCTTTCCTCCGTGGTCGGGATAGAATTCCCGGTGTTCCGTCACATCTCAAGAGGAGGCGGGCTCCACAGGAAAGGCGAGAGAACTCCACGGACGAGCCACCATTCCAGAATCCTCTGGAAGTCTCAGTCCATTTCAGGGAAACCTGTTTTCCCTGCACTGCGTCGACTTTCAAGCCGAGGATCGAATCACACCACGGTGGCGTGTGGACAGCCCTGTGGAAAGCCTCGTGGGGAAGCCTTGAGGGAAAGACACAGATCCTTGATCCACGCGAAGGGAAGCGCGACACTGCTGCCTAACAGCTCGGGAGGAAAGCGCACGTGCATGCCCCGACTCGAGACGCGGACTGACTGCCCTGGGGAGACTCCAGAAGTACTCTAAGATCCATGTCTGCACTGGAGAGAAAAACCTCAGGTTCCGGCACTGAGTCCACAGAAGGTCTTAGGCCCCAGCATGGACGGGAGAAGAATCCCGAGAGGCCCTCGAGCAACTCTCATGGGGACTGGCTTTCCTGAGGCCACGAGAGCGGGTCCCTGAAGTCCCCATCGTAAGTCGAGAGCACCTGCCGCAACTCGAGAAAATCAGGAGGTTCTCCCCTCCAGGCTCGATGAGGACTATTTCCGCTGAGGCAACTAGAGTCTAATCACACCTAAACTCTGGAACTTCAAAGGGTCCTTCACACCCTTGCTGCAACTCAAGAAGTTCCCCGACATACCCATCTCCACTCGAGAGGAAGCACGAGAGTCCCGACCACATCCAGAGGAGCCACGTTTCCACCTCCTAGCTCGAGAGGAGGGATGCCTTTCCCTGCGTGCTCGGGAAAAAATTCCTGGTGTTCCCGTCGCATCTCAAGAGGAGGCGCTCTCCACAGGAAAGGCGAGAGGAACTCCAGGGTCGTGCCACCATTCCCAGAGTCCCTTAGATATCTCAGTCCATTCCAGGGAAACCTGTATTCCCTGCACTGCTCGACTTTCAAGCCGAGGATCGACTCACACCACGGTGGCACGTGGGACAGCCCTGTGGGAAAGCCTCGTGGGAAAGCCTCGTGGGAAAGCCTCAAGGGAATGCGACAAATCCCTGTTTCCACGCGGAAGGGAAGCGTTACACTGCTGCTACAGCTCGGGAGGAAAGTTGCACTTGCATGCCCAACACGAGACGAGGACTGACTCCCTGGGGAGACTCCAGAAGTACCCCAAGATCCATGTCAGCACTGGAGAGGAATCCTCAGGTTCTGGCACCGACTCCACACAAGGTCTTAGGCCCTGGCATCGACTGGTGAGGAATCCCAAAAGGCCCCCGAGTAACTCGCAAGGAAATGGCCTTTTCCCGAGGCCCACCAGAGCGCGTCCCTGAGGTCCCCGTCGTAAGTCTAGTGCACCTGCCGACAACTCGAGAAAATCCCAGGAGGTTCTACCTTCCAGGCGAGATGAGGCCCATTTCCGCTGAGGCGTCCTGAGGCTAATCACACCAGACCTCTGGAACTTCCAAAGGGTCCTTCACACCCTTGCTGCAACTCAAGAAGTTCCCCGATATACCCGTCTCCACTCGAGAGGAAGCACGAGAGTCCGCGACCACATCCAGAGGAGCCCCGTTTCCACCTCCTAGCTCGAGAGGAGGGATCCTTTCCCTGCGTGTTCGGGAAAGAATTCCCGGCGTTCCCGTCGCATCTCAAGAGGAGGCGCTCTCCACAGGAAAGGCGAGAGAACTCCAGGGTCGTGCCACCATTCCAGAGTCCCCCAGATGTCTCAGTCCATTCCAGGGAAACCTGTTTTCCCTGCACTGTTTGACTTTCAAGCCGAGGATCGACTCACACCATGGTGACACGTGGACAGCACTGTGGGAAAGCCTCGTGGTCGTGGGAAAGCCTCGAGGGAAGCCACAGATCCCTTGTTCCACGCGAATGGAAGCGTGACACTGCTGCTTCAGCTCGGGAGGAAAGCGCACGTGCATGCCCCCACCCGAGACGAGGACTGACTCCCTGGGGAGATACCAGAAGTACCCAAGATCCATGTCAGCACTGGAGAGGAATCCTCAGGTTCCGGCACCGACTCCACAGGTCTTAGGCCCCGGCATCGACGGGAGAGGAATCCGAGAGGCCCCAGAGCAACTCGCATGGGGACTGGCCTTTCCTGAGGCCACCAAGCGGGTCCCTGAGGCCCGTCGTAAGTCGAGAGCACCTGCCGCAACTCGAGAAAATCCAGGAGGTTCTCCCTCCAGGCGAGATGAGGCCCATTTCCGCTGAGGCGTCTCGAGCTAATCACACCTACCTCTGGAACTTCCAAAGGGTCCTTCACACCCTTGCTGCAACTCAGGAAGTCCCCGATATCCCCCGACCACTCGAGAGGAAGCACGAGAGTCCCGCCCACATCCAGAGGAGCCCCGTTTCCGCCTCCTAGCTCGAGAGGAGGGATCCTTTCCCTGCGTGGTCGGGAAAGAATTCCCGGCGTTCCCGTCGCATCTCAAGAGGAGGCGCTCTCCACAGGAAAGGCGAGGGAACTCCAGGGTCGTGCCACCATTCCCAGAGTCCCCGGATGTCTCAGTCCATTCCAGGGAAACCTGTTTTCCCTGCACTGCCTCGACTTTCAAGCGAGGATCGACTCACACAACGGTGGCACGTGGGACAGCCCTGTGGGAAAGCCTCGTGGAAAGCCTCGTGGAAAGCCTCGAGGGAAGCACAGATCCCTGCGAAGGGAAGCGTGACACTGCTGCTAAAGCTTGGGAGGAAAGTGCACTTGCATGCCCCACTCGAGACGAGGACTGACTCCCCTGGGGAGACTCCAGAAGTACCCCAAGATCCATGTCAGCACTGGAGAGGAATCCTCAGGTTCTGGCACCGACTCCACACAAGGTCTTAGGCCCGGCATCGACGGGAGAGGAATCCCGAGTGGGCCCCGAGTAACTCGCAAGGAAATGGCCGTTCCCGAGGCCACCAGAGCGGTCCCTGAGGTCCCCGTCATAAGTCTAGTGCACCCTGCCACAACTCGAGAAAATCCAGGAGGTTCTACCTTCCAGGCGAGATGAGGCCCATTTCCGCTGAGGCGTCCTGAGGCTAATCACACCAGACCTCTGGAACTTGCAAAGGGTCCTTCACACCCTTGCTGCAACTCAAGAAGTTCCCCGATATACCCGTCTCCACTCGAGAGGAAGCACGAGAGTCCCGACCACATCCAGAGGAGCCCCGTTTCCACCTCCTAGCTCGAGAGGAGGGATCCTTTCCCTGCGTGCTCGGGAAAGAATTCCCGGCGTTCCCGTCGCATCTCAAGAGGAGGCGCTCTCCACCAGGAATGGCGAGAGAACTCCAGGGTCATGCCACCATTCCCAGAGTCCCCCAGATATCTAAGTCCATTCCAGGGAAACCTGTTTTCCCTGCACTGCCTCGACTTTCAAGCCGAGGATCGACTCACACACCACGGTGGCACGTGGGACAGCCCTGTAGGAAAGCCTCGTGGGAAACCCTCGGGAAAGCCTCAAGGGAAAGCCACAGATCCCATGATCAACGCGAAGGTAGCGTGACACTGCTGCTACAGCTCGGAGGTAAAGCGCACGTGCATTCCCCC
>NW_017197865.1:0-7904 GCF_001704415.2 Capra hircus
TTTGGCTATTCGAGGTTTTTTGTATTTCCATACAAATCTTGAAATTATTTGTTCTAGTTCTGTGAAAAATGTTGCGGTAGCTTGATAGGGATTGCATTGAATTTGTAAATTGCTTTGGGTAGTATGCTCATTTTCACTATATTGATTCTTCAGATCCATGAACATGGTATATTTCTCCATCTATTAGTGTCCTCTTTGATTTCTTTCATCAGTGTTTTATAGTTTTGATATATAGGTCTTTAGTTTCTTTAGGTAGATATATTCCTAAGTATTTTATTCTTTTCGTTGCAATGGTGAATGGAATTGTTTCCTTAATTTCTTTTCTACTTTCTCATTATTCGTGTAAGGAATGCAAGGGATTTCTGTGTGTTGATTTTATATCCTGCAACTTTACTATATTCATTGATTAGCTCTAATTTTCTGGTGGAGTCTTTAGGGTTTTCCATGTAGAGGATCATGTCATCTGCAAACAGTGAGAGTTTTACTTCTTCTTTTCCAATTTGGATTCCTTTTATTTCTTTTTCTGCTCTCTAATTGCTGTGGCCAAAACTTCCAGAACTATGTTGAATAGTAGCGGTGAAAGTGGACACCCTTGTCTTGTTCCTGACTTTAGCGGAAATGCTTTCAATTTTTCACCATTGAGGATAATGTTTGCTGTGGGTTTGTCATAGATAGCTTTTATTATGTTGAGGTATGTTCCTTCTATTCCTGCTTTTGGAGAGTTTTTATCATAAATGGATGTTGAATTTTGTCAAAGGCCTTCTCTGCATCTATTGAGATAATCATATGGTTTTTATATTTTCAGTTTGTTAATGTGGTGAATTACATTGATTGATTTGCGGATATTGAAGATCCTTGCATCCCTGGGATAAAGCCCACTGGTCATGGTGTATGATCTTTTTAATGTGTTGTTGGATTCTGATTGCTAGAATTTTGTTGAGGATTTTTGCATCTATGTTCATCAGTGATATATTGGCCTGTAGTTTTCTTTTTTTGTGACATCTTTGTCAGGTTTGGTATTAGGGTGATGGTGGCCTCATAGAATGAGTTTGGAAGTTTACCTTCCCCTGAAATTTTCTGGGAGAGTTTGAGGAGGATAGGTGTTAGCTCCTCTCGAAATTTTTGGTAGAATTCAGCTGTGAAGCCGTCTGGACCTGGGCTTTGTTTGCTGGAAGATTTCTGATTACAGTTTCAATTTCCGTGCTTGTGATGGGTCTGTTAAGATTTTCTATTTCTTCCTGGTTCAGTTTTGGAAAATTGTACTTTTCTAAGAATTTGTCCATTTCTTCCACGTTGTCCATTTTATTGTCATACAATTGCTGATAGTAGTCTCTTATGATCCTTTGTATTTCTGTGTTTGTCTGTTGTGATCTCTCCATTTTTCATTTCTAATTTTATTGATTTGATTTTTCTCTCTTTGCTTCTTGATGAGTCTGGCTAATGGTTTGTCAATTTTATTTATCCTTTTCAAAGAACCAGCTTTTGGCTTGTTGATTTTTGCTATGGTCTCTTTTGTTTCTTTTGCATTTATTTCTGCCCTAATTTTTAAGATTTCTTTCCTTCTACTAACTCTGGGGTTCTCCAACTCTTCCTTTTCTAGTTGCTTTTAGTTGTAGAGTTGGGTTATTTATTTAACTTTTTCTTGTTTCTTGAGGTATGCCTGTATTGCTATGAACTTTCCTCTTAGCACTGCTTTTATAGTGTCCCACAGGTTTTGGGTTGTTGTGTTTTTCATTTTCATTAGTTTCTATGCATTTTGATTTCTTTTTGATTTCTTCTGTGATTTGTTGGTTATTCAGAAGTGTGTTGTTCAACCTCCATATGTTGGAATTTTAATAGTTTTCTCCTGTAATTGAGATCTAATCTTAATGCATTATGGTCAGAAAAGATGCTTGGAATGATTTCGATTTTTTTGAATTTATCAAGTTTAGATTTATGGCCCAGGATGTGATCTATCCTGGAGAAGGTTCCATGAGCACTTGAAAAATAGGTGAAATTCATTGTTTTGGGGTGAAATGTCCTATAGATATCAATTAGGTCTTGAAGGATAGCCTCTGTCAGCCAGGCTGACTGTACAGATTTAGCCACAATGAGCATGTATGTGACCATGCCTGCCCCATAACAATGAACAGTCAATAAACATCTGTTTAATCTTAATCTGATCAAAATGACTCAGAGTTTGGACAAGAGAGAATTCTTTTTTTTTTTTAATTTATTGTAAATTGAAATATAGTTGATTGACAATGTGTTAGCTTTAGGTATGCTGCTGCTGCTGCTGCTGCTGCTAAGTCGCTTCAGTCATGTCCGACTCTGTGCGACCCCAGAGAAGGCAGCCCACCAGGCTCTCCCGTCCCTCTCCAGGCAGGATTCTGAACACTGGAGTGGGTTGCCGTTGCCTTATCCAACACATGAAAGCGAAAAGTGAAAGTGAAGTCGCTTAGTCGTGTCCAACCCTAAGCGACCCCATGGACTGCAGCCCACCAGTTTTAGGTATACTGTACAGTGAAGTGATTTAGTTCTGTGTATACATTCTTTTTCAGATTTTTTCTATTCTCAATTATTACAAGATACTGAGTATGTTTCCTTGTGGTATACAATAGGTCCTTATTGTTTGTCTATTTTATGTATTATAGTGCTATATGTTACATGTAGTGTTATATGTTAATCTCAGACTCCTAATTTATCCCTCCCCACCTCTTTCTTCTTTGGTAACCATAAGTTTATTTTTATGTCTGTGAGTCTATTTCTGCTCCATAAACAACTTCATTTACATCACTTTTTCAGACTCCACATATAAGTGGTATCATGATATTTTTTTCTCTGTCTGACTTTATTTAAGTATGACAATCTCTAGTTCTATCTATATTGCTGTAAATAGTAATATTTCATTATTTTTCATGGCTGAGTGGCATTTCATTATATAAATCTATACATATACGTTTATGTATAAATATATACATATATACCAATTCAATGAACATGAGCTTGGGCAAACTCCGGGAGATGGTGAGGGACAGGGAAGCCTGGCATGCTGCAGTCCGTGGGGTTGCAAAGAGTCAGACATGACTTGGTGATTGAGCAACAACAACAATATATGTATGTGTGTGTATATATATGTCTATATATATATATATCACATCTTCTTTATCCATTTACCTGTTGATGTATACTTAGGTTGCTTCCACATCTCTTAGCTATGGTAAATAGTGCTGCTGTATATAAATATTGGGGTGTGTGTATTTTTTGATTAGAGTTTTCCTCTTTTCTGGATATATGCCCAGGAGTGGGATTGCTGGTTCCTATGGTAACTCTATTTTTAGTTTCTTAAGGAACCTGTATACTGTTCTCCGTAGTGGCTTCAGAGAGAATTCTGATTTAACTTTTTTAAAATGCAGTCAACAAAGTATTTATTTCATGGCCAATATGTTTCAGACATTAGGGTCTTCTGATATTCATTACAAAGGATATGTCATCAGTAACAGGTCAAGAGCAGTCACTGAGTGCCCTCTGTGAACTTGGCACTGTGATATCACCATGTTACCTTAAGTGCATGACTTGAGAAGATTTTAGGAGCAGGGGTAGCCTACAGGCTGGTGAGTTTTGGGTGGGGGGTGGGCGACAGTGTTTGCTGCAAGGGTGGGCTAGCAACATAAAGAATCCTGACTGTGGCCTGGAGGTTTTCTAGTCCTCAGCTTGACGGGGCTGGCTGTCTTGCTCAGGTATTTCCCCATGAGAGCTCAGTCACAGATTTGCAACTGATTTTTTCACCACACAAATGCGGAACTTCACTCCTAACTCATGTGGGTTCACTAGCTAAGCAAAGCTCTGAGATCTTCAGCAAAGGCCACAAGCCTAGAAATTCAGGGACCCGGGTTTCGGCTCTGGTTCTGCAGGTGCACATTCAATCATGTGAAGTTTTCATACACAAACAGGATGCATGGTTGATATGTAAATTTTAGGGAGACCACTGGTTAACTCTTTCTCGAGGTGAAAAGGAAAACAGAAGAATATAGAGTCATGTGCTCAGGCCCTTATGTTCCTTTCAGGTTGTTTGAAACCAATCCATCAATGATCTTATCTGGAAAAATTCCCTTATCTTTGAAATTGCCTGGAAATGAGGTTGTACAATGGAATCATCCGAACCTTGGGATGAAGTTTTTTTTCTCAAATAAAGAAAGGTAAATGTCATTAAAAAATAATTTTCTGTGAAACAAATGTCTTCCTCAAAAATTTTCTTTGATTTTGTTTATTATTATGTATTTAGTTTTCATTGGACTGTAATTGATTGACAGTGTTATGTTAGTTTCAAGTATACAACAAAGTGATTCAGTTCTCCCTATATATGTGTACACAGACACACACAGACACACACATATTTTTTCAGATTCTTTCCCATTTTAAGTTGTTATAAGATATTGAATCTGGTTCCCCGTGCTATACAGTAGGTCACTGTTGTTTATCTATTTTTTATATAGTAACGTGTATCTGTTTCCTGAATTTTACAGTCACTGACTTTGGGGTGGGGAAATCTCAATCAGTATTTATTCACTCTTAGATCCAATGGGAAATGTATCCTGAACTCCTTTGTATCATTAGGAAGTCGAAGCTCAATCTGTTTAAATTTATCAAAAAGAGTGTAAATACTGCACATCACAAAATTAATAAAATGGAAAAAATGGGCTTCCTCTTTCTCTCAAGTCGCTAAATGGATTCACCACAAGATGGTGCCATGCAAGTGCTGCTTGACGAGATGGTTGTTAACGTGTGTGCCGTTCCTCCTGCAGGAGGCCCTTGTGCTTCCCAGCTGTGGCATACGGCACGTCTGAGAGTGCTGTTCACACAGAGGCGAGTGCCTGTCTTGCTGTGTGAGTTTTCAGTGACTAAGGCCTTCCCCTTGTTCTTCATATGAGCTTGACCTTTCGACACGTTTTCTGGTAACACGCCATTGCCATGGTGCCAAGCCCACAGTTGCTTACGTATTTCGAGGAGAAGCCGGTCAGTTAGGTGGGTCTCTGAAAGCACTTAATTTTTTCCCTCAGCTCCTGATGAAAAGGAAGGTCATGTCCTGGTTCCTTTCTCTATCGTGCTCTGTTATGGATTTCTGTAAGCACCAAACGCTTGTGTGTGTGTGTGTGTGTGTGTGTGTGTGTGTGTGTGTGTGTGTGTGTGAGTCACTCAGTTATGTCTGCCTCTTTGTGACCCCATGGACATAGGCTGCCAGACTCCTCTGTCCATGGAATTTTCCAGGTAAGAACGTTGCAGTGGGTTTCTATTTCCTCATCCAGGGAATCTTCCCAACCTCAGGATCAAACCCGGGTCTCCTGCACTACAGGCAGATTCTCCACCATCTGGGCCACCAGGGTGTTCTTAATTTTTCAGCAGGAGATATGCAGCAGGTCAAGGAAAGTCTGCAGTGCTGTGGTTCTCATTTCTGAGAACACGAGGATGAATCTGAAATCCAAGGCCGAGTGATGGCCACTTCACACGTGAAGGCAAACCTGATTTCATCTCTGTTGGATGTTTAAACCCTGGATAACTGGATGATTTGGAAATTAAAGGAATGTGATCTTCACATGGAGAGATAGTCACAGAAAAGAAAGTGGCCTTTTCTATGTGTGTGGAGAGAATGAGGTGCAGGGCATGTGCCTTTTCTGTTAAAATAGCACTGCCTGTTGCCATGTAGCGGGTAAATATTTGCAAGGCGCCTACGGCCTCTCTGGATTTGGGGCATGTGTCTACTGGGCGTGAAACAAACTCTGTGGGAAACAAGCCTCTTAGCCCTTATCTCCCTCTTGTGGTAGAGTTCACCAAGGGTGATATAACCTCCAGAGGGAAAAGAATCCTCCTGGTTCTTACCTTCTCTCTCAGCTGGCACCAGGGTGTCTGGAGGCCAAGACGAGTGGGTCCTTTGCAGGGGCCCCGAAGAGAGGAGGTAGGCCCAGAGATCCATCTTCTCAATACTGGTTCCTAGAATTGTAGTATTTCCTCAGGGCTTCTGTTCAAAAGGCATTGAGGGGTAGACCAGTTAGCTTATATGGTTCTTCAGTCAGTCATGTCCGACTCTCTGCAACCCCATGAATCGCAGCACGCCAGGCCTCCCTGTCCATCACCAACTCCCGGAGTTCACTCAGACTCACGTCCATCGAGTCCGTGATGCCATCCAGCCATCTCATCCTCTGTCATCCCCTTCTCCTCCTGCCCCCAATCCTTCCCAGCATCAGAATCTTTTCCAGTGAGTCAACTCTTCTCATGAGGTGGCCAAAGTGGCATCAATTGCTAAGAGACATTAATATATGATGGAAAAGTGGTGAGATAGAAAGTCATATTTTTTAGAATTGTTCTGAGGTAGGATATTCTAAGGGGTAGGAAGAACAAGTTGTTCAATAAGTTGTTTAAGTGAAGTTAATATCCCCAATCCCAGGGACTTCCCTGGTGGTCTAGTGGTTAAGAATCCACCTTTCAATGCAAGTGACATGGGTTCAAACCCTGGTTGGGGCACTAAGATCCCGCATGCTGAGGGACAACTAAGCCCTCAAGACACAACTAAAGATGCTGCATACTGAAACTAAAACCTGATGCAGCCAAATAAATAAAACAAATCTTAAAAAAAGATTATCCCACCTGACCCTAGAGGTAATGCTAGAGTAACAACAGCAAGCTGCCTAACTGTCTTCCAAAGGAGGAACTTGTTTGCTAAGTGGGAGACACAGTGTGGGGTCCATTTTTAGGGGCAAAAGAGGAGAGTCTGAGTTATCAAATACTTTCTCTCTCCCTGCACCCCCAATCAATAAGCCCTTATAATCATCAAATAAATTTCTAAAGACTGTAGATTTATAGGAGTGCCTAGGTATAAGCCTGCTAAAGCACCAAATATCTTTCCCCTGCCCAGGTGAGAGTGTCACTTGGAGGACCCCTCAAAGAAGGCATTTAAGGACTTCCCTGGTGGTCCAAGTGGCTCAGACTCCAAGTTTCCAATGCAACGTGCCTGGGTTTGATCCCTAGTCAGGCTGGCGTATCACTGATGCAATGAACATGAACTTGGGCAAACTCCAGGGGATAGTGAGGGACAGGGAGGCCTGGTGTGCTGCAGTCCATGTGGTAACAAAGAGTCAGACATGACTGGGCAACGGAACAACAACAACAACAACAACGAACTAGATCCCATGTGCCACAACTAAGAATTTGCATGTTGCAACTAATGATTCCAAGTGCTGCAAATATGACCCAGCCAAATAAGAAAGTGAATATTAAAAAAAGAAGAGATTCATGTCAAAGGTTATTATCCACGTGCCCACTGGGTCAGGACCTCAGAATTTCACATCTGGCCTTGTGTCTCAGACAAACATCACAAGACAATAATGATAGTTATATATCCCATTTTTCAAGAACTGCCTGGTTTGAATATTCTGTCCATTCAGTTCAGGTAAGTATATTTTAACTTGACACTCAAGTCTTATGTCCTGACTTTGGCCTCAGAAATTAGCCATCAGTGACAGACTCAAGAACTATGAACTCGGTCGTCCTCCTTTCTTGCAGTAGGAAATCCCCTACAGATGGTCAGAGGTGGACCGCTTGGAACACTGCCTGGCCAGGGGCTGGACATTGCTTGAGTCAGCCCCAGTGGAGCACTATTGTGGGTGTGTCAGTGAATGAGTCACTGAGGAGGAAGACGAGACGGATCGAAGGCCAGGCTCTCAGTGGAGATACTTTTTGTTTTTTTAGAGAGCTTTGAGTTACTCAGGAAGAACCCTATCAAAGTGTGAATGGACCTATGGAGACAGAAGTTCAGTCTTTTCTTGCTATAATTTCACTGCTTCACAGAAGGCTCTCCGAATTTCCAGCCTAATGGCACACACCCTGGGTTCTACCCCATTTCTTTCCCTTTATTAAATTTCTCTCTCTCT
>NW_017197866.1:0-7903 GCF_001704415.2 Capra hircus
TATACAGTCCATGGAATTCTCTGGCCAGAATACTGGAGTGAGTAGCCTTTCCCTTCTCCAAGGGATCTTCCCAACCCAGAGATCGAACCCAGGTCTCCCACATTGCAGGCAGATTCTTTACCAGCTGAGCCACAAGGGAAGCCCAAGCATACTAGAGTAGGTAGCCTATCCCTTCTCCAGAGGATTTTCCCAACCCAGGAATCGAACCGGGGTCTCCTGCATGGCCGGCAGATTCTTTACCAACTGAGCTATGAGGGAAGCTCTCACTTTCACAGAGATGCATGTAATTCCTGCGGGCACCCTGCCTGTCCCGGCCCACTGCAGCATCCACTCTGCTGCCTAGTTGCCTCCAGACACGCAGGTCTGGTCAGGTCTCTTGATGGACCACTGTCTGCTGACTAGGTCAGGCTGGGAGTTGTGTCCCCAGGATCTCCTTCCTTGTGATTGCCGGCTAGTGTCTCTCCACGGACTCTCCCAAAAATCTGTGTGATCAGATAAGATAACAGGGAAACTCGAAAGACCGGACAGGTCCAGCTTGCCTCCCTCTCCTCTGCTGCTGCCGACCACCAGGCATTTCACGGCAAACCCATGTGGAAGCCACACAGAGACAGCGACATTGCATCTTCCTCTGGGCTCCCTTTCATGGTCTCACTGTGGACCTGCCGGCAAGCCCCTACTTGTCCGCCAGTGCAAACACTATGCGCTGTGTAAGGTCTTATTTCTGTCCCATAATTCACAGAGTGGATTTGGATTCCTGACTCACTCTTGACTGTGTGCCTGCTCAGTGGCTAAGTCATGTCTGACTCTTTGCAGCCCCGTGGACTGAGGCCCACCAGGCTCCTCTGTCTGTGGGATTCTCCAGGCAAGAATACTGGAATGGGTAGCCATTCCCTTCTCCAGGGGATCTTCCCAGCCCAGGGATCAAACCCACATCTCCTGTGTCTCCTGCACTGGCTGGCGGACTCTTTACCACTGAGCCGCCAGGGAAGCCCAATGTGTAAGGTCTCATTTCCTGTCCCATAACTCTCATAGCAGGATTGCCGTTCCTGACTCACTAACACAGGTCATTCTCCTAACTACAGGACGGCCAGATCCGAATATCTGAGGTTCCCTGAAGCGCTTGTGCTTATCAGTATGCTTTTCTTGCTAACTGGAATTCTCAACCCCACCTCCCATATACCTGGCTAGCTCCTGCTCACCTCCAAAACCTATCTTGAGAGCCAATGTCTCCTTCATATTTCCTTTGGGAGAAAACACTACTGCAAGAAAGAGAATATCAGCATGGCCCTTTGGTTGCAGGCAACAAAGATTGAATTTGTTGAACTTCAGTTCAGTTCAGTCGCTCAGTCATGTCCGACTCTTTGCGACCCCATGAATCGCAGCACGCCAGGCCTCCCTGCCCATCACCAACTCCCGGAGTTCACTCAGACTCACGTCCATCGACTCAGTGAACTTAAAAGAAGCCAAAAATATTGGATTTTGGCAGATCATAGTCATGGAGAAGGTGGACAGCAAGGCCTTGAGAAGCATGGGAGTGGTCAGTAGAAGCCGCAGAAACCAGCTCTTTGGAACATTACAGGACAGCTCAGCTTTCACCCTCCCATCGTGCGTCAGCTCAAAATGCAAACTTCTCAGGAGTCTGAGTGGCTACCTTGGGTCCTGGGTTCACCCAGTAATTAAGGGGGTCAGTATGTCTGCCCCTGTCCCAATAGGGACAGGATGTTTCTCCTGCCCAAGGAAGGGTGACAGGATCATCAAATGTCCACAAACAGGGATGGCTTGGGAGGAGCTTCCTTAATTGATATTTCAGTTCTGCCTCATCTCCCTCAAGAGAGCTTAGGTGAGTCCTTTTGCATCTCTGAGTTTCCATTTCCACTTCCGCATGTGCGATGCCTGCCATGCAGAGCTGATGAGAAAAGCAGAGGGCAGTGTTGTTCTGCTTTCTTGTGGCGGCCAGACTGGTGCTCCATAGACCGTAGCACAAGCTTGTCTTCCCATCAGCAGAGGGACAACTAAGCAAGACAGCGCTGAAAACTCGATGAGTAAAAAAGAGAAGGAGATGGCGCTAGTGGTAAAGAGCCCACCTGCCATTGCAGCAGATGCAAGAGACCCAGGCTAGAACCTTGCTCAGAAATATCCCCTGGAGCGGGAAATGGCAACCCATTTCAGTATTCTTGCCTGGGGAATTCCACAGACAGAGGAACCTGGAAGGCTACAGTCCATGGGGCCACAAACAGTCGAACACAACTGAGCTACTGTGAACATACAACAAAGAGAAGGTGACCTGAGGCTCATTTCCATACGCAAGAGAAGAGCTGAGAAAAACCGATGGATATGAAAAATAATAGCTTTTATGTCAACCACTAATTAATTATAATTTGCTAAGAAATGTTATATGCTATGAACCAGAGATTTGTTGCTTGTCTCAGAATTATTTAGTAATCTAGTCTGACCTCTGCTATGCAATACCTTCTGTTCCATCTGAGATGTTTTCAGCCATGTATAATGGAAGCTCTGGTGGCTCAGGGGTAAGAATCTGCTTGCAGTGCAGGAGACATGGGTTCCATGCAGGAAGACCCCCTGGAGAAGGAAATAAACAACCCACTCCAGTACTCTTGCCTAGGAAATCCCATGGGCGGAAGAACCTGGCAGGCTACAGCCCATGAGGTTGCAAGAGTCAGATATGACTGAGTGACTAAACAGCAACAATAAGAGAAATCCAGAGCCTGAATGAAACTGAATGGAGAGCAAGGACACACATCTTCTCTATAACACAGAAACCCAGGGCAGGGAGGCTTCTGGTCAGTGCGGCAGGAGCTTTGCCCCACCTCCCTGGGACACCGTGGCCCTGCCTGTCTCCACCTGTTACCCCGCCTGTCTCCACCTGCTACCTTCCTTCTCTGGAAGAGCCGTCAGATCAAAAGACTCTACTAGTCACGTAATGGTGAACAGCAGGGGTAACGCAAGATGCGGTGCTCTGGAACTTGCAGCTTGGAGAGGACATTGCGGTAGGCGATGCGGTTCAGCAGCTCAAGGGCATTATTGGGGTGAATAAAGGCTTCCTGAATTAGAGAAGCCAGGAAACATTGAATCCTGGGACTAGCCCTCAGCGAAACACCGGAGGAGGTACACTTTCAGGGATGGGCCCACACTGACCAAGGCTGCGTGCTTCAGATACTGATGCAAGGTGGCAAGGGTGACAGCCCAGGTCCCGGCTTTGGGCAGGGCACTCAGTGTATGAGCCACAGCCTGGATGGTACAGGCAGAGAGCTGGTCTAGGGTCTGTCTCTCATGATGGAAAAGCTATCCCCTTCCCAGTCCTCACACAGTGAGACAATGCCTCAAGAATGGCCCATTCAGGGCTCACATTGTGCACAAGTATGTGTGTGTGTGTGTGTGTGTGTGTGTGTGTAAAAGCAGATGGGTGTATAAAAGAAGAGAGTGAGTGAGGGTGCGTGGTTGGGAGACATGTTCTGCCATCCCATCTCTTGTTTTCAAAGCTGGCTCCTAACGTTGCTGCCCTCATCGAGACTGACATAATATGACTGACATACATTAAATCAAGGCTGAACAGCATCAGAAGCAAACAAGTCAGACCGCAAATACATATCCTGTATTAAATTATTAATAAAAGTATTCACTTTGGAGATGTAAGAACCCAGTTACACACATTAAAAGAAAGATAAGCAGGCCCGTGAATAACAAAACAGAAGGCAATAAATTATATGACTTGATTGGAGAGGTAGCGAGATTTCTGATTGTTCACATTTATAATTAATATTTTAATTCTTTTCTTAAATTTACTTTCTAAATTCTTTTTTTTATTTTTGGCTCCACGGGGTCTTCGTTGCTGTGCAGGGGCTTTCTCTTGTCACTGAGTGAGGGCCACCCTCTGGTTGCAGTACACGGGTTTCTCACAGTGCTGGATTCTCTTGTCGAGGAGCCTGGGCCTTACAGCCACGCGGGCTTCAGTGGTGGAGTGCATGGGCTTAGTTGCCCAGAGGCACGTGGAATCGTCCTGGCGAGGGGTTAAACCCATGTTCCCTGCATGGACAGGCAGTTTCTTACCACAGGACCACGAGGGGAGTCCTTTTCTTAAATTTAAGTGAGAGTACATAGCCTAAATAAGCAACTAGATTGGAAAGAAATTGTCCTATAGAGGAGGCTGTGAAAAATATGAGAGTTCACCTGAAATTTAAATATTGAGTACCTCCCACAATGTGATGAATCCTTAGCCTGGTCACCTTTCAAGAAAACAAAATAGCATTTAGTGAAGTGGAAAAGACAGTTGATTAAATTGACCACTGTGACCTTAAGGAGTTATGTAACCGTGACTCACAGATCACACTCAGTCTTTTTAAAGCCTGCATCTGGCCCTCCAAGCCCTTTGCAAATCATTCATAAATTCACCAAGAGTCCTTCAGTGTTGAGAGAGAGACAAGAGTGATTGTCTGTCTACATTTGAGACGGATGAACCAAAGGACCTTGGGGATGCCGGTTTCTTCAGAATTCCACCACAAACGAAGGAGAACCCAGAAACAAGAGTGCTCAGCAAGCCAACTGGAAGAGTTAACTAGGTCGACTTCCTCCGACCATGGCATGGTGGACAGCACAGGAACCAAGGCAGAAAATAAAACCCTGGACCTGGCCATTGCAGACCAGCTGGAGATGGGCCCCAAACCTTGAGTCCAAGAAGCCGTGTGTCCCTTTCCAGGCAGCTCCGCTCCTGATCAGAATACCATAGGTGTTCCCTGAATGATGGAGCCTGGTGTTAAGTAATAGAGCTCTCTGTACACTGATTGTTTGGGTTTTGTTTGCTCAATGTTGTTTCTCATTTAATTACATTCCTTTCAAAATGACAATGTGTTATCTGTGCCAGTTTGGGTATGGTGTTTGTAAAAATGTTATGATAAACACAATCACACATACAAAACTCAACAACAAATGTTTCAAACTAGTTTTGAGCTGAAGACTATGGTCAGTATGAATGTACCCAAGAGGAATAACTGCCTCCAAATGGCATAGTTGGCACAATGTTTATTTACAATCATTTTCCTGAGTTCTACGTATTGTAAGAGATAGCTATGTACCCTTAAAATTAAGCTTTTCAAAGGAAAGCTTAAACGGCTCACATTCCCATCTTGACATCAATGGTGTTTTCCTTAGGTTTTGTGCATCCAGTTTTCAAGCTTTTTAATTACAGTGAGCTTATCGTTCCACTGGAACTATGAGGGCATTTTGCCATGTTTGCACAGCCTTTGAAACCACCCTCTTTACCGTTCTCCAGTACACTTGGGCTGCTGCCCTGTTGTTGACCTTGCCAGCCAATTTAAATTGTTCCCCTGTCATAGAAAATGTCACAAAAGAGCGTCTTCCTGCACTTACTTTCTTCTTTCAGCTATTTCCTTGGGATACCTTCCAGGCACCACATTACTGGGTCAAACACTGAGAACGATTTCCATGGTTCTAGATAACAGGCTTTTGAGCTGCCCTGCCAACCATGACCTGGCCAAGCATGAGAATGAGAAGTTGGAGGAGAGTCAAGTGCCCACAATAGAGAAGCAGCCAGATGAAATCTAGCAGTGCCACACCCAGACCCCGATGAAACTCCTGAAAGAGCACTGGAGCAGATGCTCGCAATATGTGCACATGTGCCCACTAGCAAGTCAGGGTTCGTGATTTTTTCTGCTACTCTGGGTCTTTATTGCATTGCACTGCGCTGTGATGTGTTTTAGTTGCTCATGCATGTCCAACTCTTTGTGACCCCATGGACTGTTACCCTTCAGGCTCTTCTGCCCATGGAATTTTCCAGGCAAGAATACTGGAGTGGGTTGCCATGCCCTCCTCCATGGGATATTCCCAACCCAGGGAGGGAACCCAGGTCTACTGCTTGCAGGCAGATTCTTTACCATCTGAGCCACCAGGAAACCTCATTACAGTGCCCGACTGAGTGACTGAACTGAACTGAACTGAAGCTTTCTCTAGTCATGGCTGGTGGGCTTAGTTGCCCTATGGTATGTGGGATCTTCTCTCTCCCACCAGGGATCAAACTCACATCCCCCTGCTTTGGAAGGTGGATTCTTAAACACTGAACCACAGGCAAGTCCCTGCTTGGTTGTTTTTTTGTTTGTTTGTTTGTTTTGTTTGTTTTTGAAAGAGCATAAAGTGGGACTCCTACACCTGATTACAACCGAGTGAGCTAGGATGATGGTGTTGGCCCATGGCCAACATTGAATAGGAATCTATGGGATGGAAAGAAAGTGTGGATTTTACAGAGCTTTTTCTTAAAGTTCATGCTGCATTTCCATATGGACGCATCTGAGCCTTCTTTAATTGTCCTAGAAGTTTCTGCAGCCTGAGTCTTTCTTGAAGCCCACAGCTACATGCCTACAAAGGGATGAGAATCTCCCTATTTGTCCTCCTTGCAGCCCAGAAGCCTACAAGGAATCATTTAACCAGTGGGCATACCTCTATGCTAATCCCCCCAAATTCTTAATCCTTCCCTTTCTCTCTGATTGCGCTGCACACCCCAGGTCAAGAAACCACTATTTCTCCCCTGGATGACTGTGGCGACATCTCTACTGGTCCTTACATGGTCACACTGAAGCCAGAGTGACAAGTAACAACAGACCCGGATCTGATGGTGTCATCTGCCCACTCTAAATTCTACATGGCATGCCATTGCAAAAAGCCACACTGTCCAATCTGGCAGGCAAAGTCATCTGTGCTATTTAAATTGTATTTAATTGGCATTTAAAACTCAATTCTTAATTGCTTCTAGCCACATTTCAAGGGCTCAGTAGTTACATGTGACTGATATGTTGGATATCAATAGATTTAGAATTTCTCTCTCGTTATAAAAAGCCCTGCTGGACGGTGCTGCTTTTAACAATAAAGCAAAACTTTAACTGACCCTCGAGACCCCACCAGCCTCTCCAGTCTCACCTCCTCTATATTTCCAGTACTCATCCAAGGACAGGGGAGAAGCCCAGGAAAACAGGCCCAAATAGAGAACGTGTCTTGAGCACTGCCCAGGATCTGAAGGGTATGGTCCAACTCTTTTACCCAAAGCTTGCGCAGTGAATGAAATATGACTGTGAATACTAGAGGCCAGAGCAGAGGGCGGCCCTCGTCACGAGCCTACATGCTTGCTTAGTCACTTCAGTCGTGTCTGACTCTGTGTGGCCCTATGGACTGTAGCCCTCCAGGTTCTTCTGTCCATGGGATTCTCCCAGGAGTGGGTTGCCATGCCCTCCTCCAGGGGATCTTCCTGACCCAGAGTTCAGACCTAAGTCTGTCTCCTGAATTGGCAGGTGGTTTTCACCACTGACGCTGCCTGGGAAGCCCAGCCTCGGTCACAGGTGGGCTTTTGTAGGTGTTGTATGCAATGGGAATATGAAACAACACACTTCTCTGTGCAAAGGTTCTGGGAGTATTTTATACACTAAATGTTACCCATCCTCCTCTGCTTGAGCAATTCCACTCATAGCTACTTGCTCAGGAAAAATGAAAGCGTACACACACACACACACACACACACACACACCACACACACACACACATACACACACACACACACACACACACAGAGAGAGATACACAGTTCATAGCAGCTTTATTCATAGTAGCCTAAAAACTGCAAATGGTCCAGCATCCCTCAGTAGGTAAATGAACAATGTAATTGTGGCAAATCCCCAAAATGGAATCCTACTCAGTAACACAAGGGAACAAACCTGAATGAACTGCAAAACCATTATATTAGGTGAAAAGAATTCTTCACAGAGGAGCATATAGTATATGATTCTATTTTACGAAACTCTACAACAGGCAAAATTAATTTGCAATGAAAAAAATTGTAATAGCAGTTCCTTCTGAGAGGTTGGGGAAGGGGATTAACTGGGAA